>NW_009195604.1:0-7157 GCF_000690835.1 Fulmarus glacialis | reverse complement strand
GGGGCGGTGCGTTTATCAGGGAGCCGGGCTCGGGGGTGTGAGGGCCTGCGTCCTTCTCCCCGGGACCCCTGTCGCAGGCAGCGGTGGGGTTCACGCGGCGGCTGATGAACCGCCTCGGGGGGAGGCGGCTCCAGCCACCCCGCGTCCTCGGCCCCCGGCGTCTGGGTGGAAGCGGTGGTAGAGGCCCCTTCAGAGGCGTTTTGAGATGGCCATGAGGTGTTTTTCCGTTCAAGCTGAACTAGCACCGAAATGGTCAGTTAGTGTGCAGCTGGATACTCTGAAAATACCAGTTTGGGTTTTTTGAAAATATTTATTCCTAATTATAGCTAAAATCTTAAACCTTTCGCTTCGGATCGCTGTATAATTCCCAACGTTTTTATGCTTTCCTGTCTCTCGAGTTTCAAGGCAGGAATGTAGTGACATTCCATCTGCTTCTCTAGTTAACAAGCCCTTGGTCAGAGGTGGCAAAGATGCAGTGCCAGGCTAAGGTTCACTTTGACAACGTACTTAAGCCCATCTATTGGTTTGCTGCCCCCAAAAGGTACGGTTCCTTTCCTTCTACCTCCAGGCTTGTGTTTGGTGGTAACAGTACTTCTGTGATCCCCGTGGGAATTATACTTGCTTTCTTGGTAGGATTGGGGTTTGTTTTTTTTTTTTGCATATTGGTTCCCTGGTGTGGCTTACCTTGCAGACAGGCAGGTATAGACACTTGGTGCAGGAGAGCACGCAAGGGGCAGAGGAGACCAAGGCAGTGTTTTCTGGGAGCAGTTAGTCATTGCATTTTCCCTAGTTATGTTGCCAAGCTGCACCTTGGAATAGAAGAGCTGAAAAGCTGTTAGTGCCAGCATCCTGGGGTAGGAGCATTCAATCTGCTCCTCAGATGTTGCAGTTTTCAGATCGGTATGTTCAGGTGGGCAAAACTGGGGTTATTTCACCTTCACATGCTGGCTGACATATGTCATGGTTTAGGAAATGATTCACAGATTGGCTGTCCTCGCCTCCAGTGTGGAACCTTTGGTGCAGTAGGCGGGGAAAAGTGTAGGATTAGTAACTTTGTTCAAGTTTAACCTGTCGCTGCATGTCTGCCAGAGCAGTAAGAAGCAGTACCTGACATGTACTGTTCCTTATGCAAGAGGAGTTCCTGTGACTTGCGAGCTGCGGTAGCATGCGGCTGTACCCACGTGCTCTCACACTGCAGCCACACTTGGTACAGCGGTTCTTGCGTGTGTGCCTGCTGGCGCTTGCCGATCGGCCAGGATATCCTGGGGTCGGCTCTTTTGTGTAGGTCCTGACTGTGTGTTTGTTTAACCACTGGAACCTTTTTTTATATATAGGTCTGCAGTATGTTAATTCTGTGAAATGCCTAAGTGATTGCAAACTGTCTTAGTGCAGTGCGTCTGATACTGAAATTTGCATTGCTGTATAGCTGCTGGCTAATTAAGTGATTGGATAAAGTAATAACGTTAGCTCAAACTTCTTGACCACTCTGAAGACTTAGTTTATGATCTAAGGTGCAATTCCTTTTCTGCCTTGCCTAAATGACTTGAAAGCATTTGTGGGCAGTTGTTCTTCAACATCTGGTGATATATTACATGCTCATGTTCTGCAATCACTTGAAGTTTGTATATGCTGCTTTTAATGGACCACTCTGTCATTAATATTCAGAACTTGCTTACTTGGAGGGGAAGGAATAGTGATCTAGGATTAGATACTTGCATTTTAATCTATGTAAAGTGGATACAAATTTTGTGTAGTACTCTACTTCTTCTCGAAGAAGTAAATTGATACCTGTAGAGATTGTCAGTTATTTCCCTCTTTATTTGAGCAGATTCCAGCCCATAGTGGAAGGCTGCTGCTGACAACGACTTCCTCAAGTTTTCAACAGCCTTTTTACTGTATGTAACAGTGTTCTTCTGCACTTTGTGTATGGATGTTGTAGCTGACCTCTGCCTTAGCGAAGGCTTTTGTGTGTGTGTGTGAAAACAGACCGCAGGGAGATTTAATGGGGGATTTCTTACGCTGAATGTGGTATAAATTGGAGAAGGTCGTAGTTGGGAGGATGTTACCATAATCTGAGAGGAAGTGTGAAGGGAGGAAAAAAAAAAGAAGAAACTTGAGAGCAAGTTCGTTTCTACTTTGTGTATGTACTTTGTAATTGAAATGTCATGTATGCTGTGTTGCGGCAGGAATAACATATGTTCTCTTTGATTACATTACTTTCACCTATAAATAAATCAGGAAGATGATTAAAAACTTCCTTTGGTTTTGCCCCAAGGTTGTCATAGTGAAAGTTGGGAAGAGTGTAGAGGAAAATGAAGACAGAGTACATTGCTGCTTTATTTGAGATTTTGAGTTGTCTTTAGAAAGTGTTTAGGTTAAAAGAGTTTTGGATGGGGAGGGAACTCCAACTCCTGCTACAATTCTGGTCATGTGCGGTGTGATGGATCCTTCCACTTTTACAAGATCCTGATCTCTTGATTGACAATTGTTTGTATTCTTCATGTACTAGAAAAATAATAGTTGGGGGTAAAAAAAAAACATCCTACAACAATGCTGCTATGTTGCTTTGTCATATCAACACTGTAATTTCTTTCTTGCTGAAAAAAATTAATGAATCATTTAGTGAAAACTAAGACATCTGCCACTACCTTTTTGGGAGATAAGGACAATTTTGAGACAGCGATTGGCAGCTAAGGTGAATTGTAGCTCATTGTTCTGTGGACTAAGCTTTCTTACCTTAAGACTGTAAGATGCTGCAACTTTCTGATGTAATGGAAAGATGCGGAGTGCCCTAATGAGCCTGGCAGGATCTTCTGTAAAAGCATGAAAGTGATGCTGTGAAAGTCTAGTACTTTAGTTTTTTATTAGTCACTATAAAATGTTTTTTTTTTTTCTTCTGTGCTCTGAAAGAGAACTAAGGTTATAAACCCCCCCCCCCTTTTAAAAAAAAAAACAATCTGCAGTGGAGATTTTGTAGGAAGAACATCAATGTGCTTTTTTTAAAGCCTGTACCTGTTTTATGATAGTGCATCATATATTTGTGTATATTTTTATGTATCTAAATATACTTGTACACTGCTTTTCATTAAGCTATCATAATTTTGAAGAGCAGGTCTCATTTAGACAAAAATGTTACTTGTATAATTTGTCTATTCATGAAAACCACATTTTATTTGAAAGCTGTGCCTCGAAACAACTTTTGACTATTCTCTTGTGCAAAGGGCTCCTCATTTTTATCCTTTTCCTTTTCAGAGCTTTCCCAGTTTTTCTGCTACAGTTTTTTCCCTGGCACATAGCTATAGTTTGCTGGCTTATGCAATGAGATGCATGTTTTGGGTAAGAGAGAAAAGCTTGAGAGGTCGTGAAACCCTTCCTCTGGCAGAAATAAATCTTGATGTTTGAAGACCTCCTTCTGAAGAGTGCTAGGCACTGCCCTTCCACCATTTCAGCAGCTTCATTTTTACTCTCCTAAGCATGGGGGATGTGGAATTGGGTCGTTTTTTTCTTCTTCCAGGTCATCTGTGCAGGAAGATGCCTCGCTTGTTCCTTTCTAATCTGAGGGCCACATACATGGGAGTAGAAGTAGTCAAAGATAAAAGCATATTAAGCGTCCTTGTAGCAACGAGGACCATCCCACTGGTGTTAGCTTGTGTGGCTTTGTCTTCTAGAGTTCATGGTGGTAGTCCCCTCAGCTAGCAGCTCAGGGTCTTGCAAGAACATATGACTACGCTTGTTTCTTTTCTTGGAAATTTTTTGTACTTGTTGCTATGGAGTTCTGGTGTGGGCCATTTGGATGCACAACATATGATTTGCATTCAGTAAATGTTGTGTAAAAGTTGAGGAAAGAAAATATGGGTTTACAGACTTTCAGGTGGCTGTTTGACCAGCGTGTGAATGTTGTAATGCCTTTCCTTTTTTTGTCTGAATTTCTGATCAGCTTTAAATGTTAAATATATGGATTTGGTTTTCCTTCTGTTTCCTGGGAATTTGTAGATTAGGTTTATTTTGGAACTGAGCTGAAACTCTTAACAGAGACTGCCTACTGTAGAGAGGCTGAAGATACTTTTTTCTAGTCCAAATCTATTCCATTATCCCACTGATTGCCAGATGGGAAATGCTCTTCTTCATGGCTGCTATCAAATAGGCTACAGAATTAGTCCTGAGATAGAAATGTATTGTCCCGTAGTTTACCATCTTAATTATAACTTCCTTTCGCTGGTTATTTGGGGTGTTGTGTTTTCCATCTCTTAACACATTGCTCCAAAGTTTCTTCTGAGCCTGGTTAAGTTTTAGTGGAAAGCGTGGCAGTTTAGATAGAGCGTTCAATGTGCAGGTTGCTCTGTTTCCCAATAAGATACTCACATCTGCCTGGGCAGAAGGCTCGCTCTCACATAATTTTAATCCCAATTATTTATTTCCCATTTAAGAAGGGAAGAACTGGCATGTGTGACAAGGAAGCTTTGTCTGGTTTTGTTTGTTTTTTTGGTGGGGTTTTTTCTTTTTTGGCATGTTTTGAGATACTGCAGGTAGTGTAGTGCATACATCTCAGTGGAAGAAGGTGTCAGCTAAGAAGGGTTTCCTGAAAAAATTAAAGGTGTTCAGTGTCTGACATTTTTGGCTGCTGCAAATATTCCAGCAATACTGCAGCAAATACTTTTTGCAATAACTACTAGCCAGTATTAGCCTGTACTAAGAGTCTGGTTGGGTTTTATTATAAAAAATAAATGGATAGCAGAATACTTTTTTTGGGCGGAACACCTTTCTTAAAAAAACTAAAGGTAGTGTCAGAGCTGAAAAGTTCAACTTAATTGCTTTTTTTACACTAGCAGTGTTGATGTGGTATTAAAATACTGTAAGTGAAATCAGGTGAGGAAGAGATGCACACACACACACACGCATTAACCTATTATCCTTATAATAAAACATGGTGTTTGGGTGTTAAGTTTTTTTTGATCTTAAAGTTTTCTGTTACGGAAGTCTTCAAAAAGTGTCTGCAAATTGCAGTTGTTTACCACTTCGGCTATCATTTTAATACTTGGAAATAAATATAATCTGAGGCTGTCAGTGAGAAGAATTATTGGAACAGGGGAGACAGATGCTTGGTAAGTGGATGGTAGTCTGCGAAACTTGACCTGCAGTGTCTTTGTTGCTTAATTTCTGGGCTTCTCCAACAGAAACTGTTAATTGTGTGATAGTACGTGGGGCTTGCCAAATGCCCAAGGGGACTGAGTAAGTCTACAAAGCGTGTTCTCACATGTTGCACCCAGCGCAGGTCTCAGGAAGCGACTGGCTGACGTCCTTCAGGCTACCTCGTATCCTTAGGTCTGGTTTGTGACTGAAATAGTCATGCTATGTTCGAAGGGAGACAGGTTTCTGATTTATTTTATTTATTTATTATAAAACAGTCTTGTGGCAAGGAGTCGTTGCTATTGCAAGCTTCATGGTTACCCTACACAAAGGATCCTTTAATTCTGGTCATGTAAGGAACTTGAAGAAGGGCTTTGAGGGCTCGTTGTTGGTGACTATCAATTTATGGAACAAGGCTAGCTCTTTCTGCCAGCCGTGTCTGGAGGTCAGGTACTATTGTAGTCTTTATGACTACTCGCTGCTTTAATGCTATGTTGTATATAAGCCAACAAGTGGTAGTCAGCTCAAATGTGCCTTACATGGGTACAAGCATATTTGAATCCTTTCATCAAAATGTGCCTGTATTTGAACTGGTTTTGCTTTGACAGCTTTTGATTGTACAACTACACAATGACGTAGCTAACATTACCTTCCTGAAATATTCAGAGAATCTAGTTATAATGGCTTGACCTTGTGGGAGTCCAGTGTTTGATGGGTGGGTCTCTAAGCACATCCTCAACTCGCGTCATTCTTAGGTTTATGTTGTTAATACATGTATTATGGGATTATTATTAGGGAGAGATTCAGTTATTTAAGGAAAAGGGGGGCTTGTCGTAGCCTGTAACTGGTGGAGGATTTCATTTGCTGCTATTTGAAATTGACACAGTGGATCATAGAATCACAGAATGGTTTGGATTGAAAGGGACCTTTAAAGGTCATCTAGTCCAACCCCCCTGCAATGAGCAGGGACATCTTCAACTAGATCAGGTTGCTCAGAGCCCCGTCCAACCTGACCTTGAATGTTTCCAGGGATGGGGCATCTACCACCTCTCCGGGCAACCTGTGCCAGTGTTTCACCACCCTCATTGTAAAAAATGTCTTCCTTATATCTAGTCTAAATCTACACTCTTTTAGTTTAAAACCGTTCCCCCTTGTCCTCTTGCAGCAGGCCCTGCTAAAAAGTTTGTTCCCATCTTTCTTATAAGCCCCCTTTAAGTACTGAAAGACTGCATGTGGATGTGTGTATGGAAATCCAGTTACAGCCATCTTCGAGGATATCTTCTAGGAGATTAAAGCTGTTGCCTTCATGGTGATAGGCCTTTGCTCCAAAACCTTCTTTTTGTTTATGTCTAAGCAGATTTCTTGCCTACTGTGAAAAGCTAGTGAAGCTTTGAGGCTTCACAGGCAAAAGGTGTTACTGCTGGATGGAGTTGCTGTCCCAGCCTTTCCGTTTCATTGATGGCATCAGGGGATGCAAAGTCACCTGCAGCCATTGACAGGCTGGCTGTGAAGTAGCTGCCCAGTGGGTTGTCATTGCTCTGTCTCGTCCCATTGCTCTGACTGGTCAGCTAGTCCAGGTCATTAAAGAACAGGCACCAT
Organism: Fulmarus glacialis; assembly: GCF_000690835.1. Lineage (NCBI taxonomy): Eukaryota > Metazoa > Chordata > Aves > Procellariiformes > Procellariidae > Fulmarus > Fulmarus glacialis. Next base: position 431 of record NW_009195604.1, on the reverse strand, counting down.
AGGACTTTAGCTTTCTGAAGCTGTGTTCTGGTCGCAACTAAATTTTCTTTTATAACAGCAGCAGCTGAAAACTAGATTGCTTGTAAAGCCCCCTTCTTTTCCAAGTAAAATTTTCTGATTATGGTAGAAAACATAAATTAATTTGTCTAATAAGGTGATGGTTGGAATGAAGATTTTCTTTCCTTACTGGTTATGACAACTTTAATTATACCGTTGCTATTAAACTGTAAAAAGGAAATAGCATCTCTACTTGGTATGGTCAAGAAGGGCTTTTTCTTTCTGAAAGTGGGTTCAGAATCTTCCTACTCTGCTTCAGGATAGGACAGAAGTTCATTTGAAGGCAACTTGTCTCTTGAGATAAAGGCAGTCCAGCTAGGTGGCTGGTAGGTAGACACCTGGTCTGTGGGATAGAATCATAGAATCATAGAATC
>NW_009195603.1:0-2148 GCF_000690835.1 Fulmarus glacialis | reverse complement strand
CAGCCCAGACATCGATGGTTTTATTCACACGGGTTGTCCCACTGAAATGTGCTAATCACGGGGAGCAAGGAGCAGGCTTTGGCCCCAGGTGTTTTTTTCCTCTCCTCAAGCCACGCCAGTTCGTTGGTTGTTCATCCCGCTGGACCGTGCCTAATTTCTCAACGCTTGCGAAAAACATCCCCGGGCTCCAAGCAGAACAGGGAAAGGATTCCGATTCGATTTCCTTTTTACGTAATTCCTAAAGAACAGCTTATTTATTTGGTGTGGGTCACCGAGATATGGAGATACATTACCTGACTGTTGTCGGGGGTCAAATCTTTACCCACATCGGTAACACAGCCCCGAACCAGAAACAGCGATGTCACCCCCAGAAACATCCTCTGTTCTCCCAAAGAGACTCTAGTTCCCCTCGTCAGTTAAGAACGACCCCCCCACGCAGGACTTCGGCTCCCCCGATGCCTATTTGCACTCCAGGAAAACTCTCAGTCCATCAACAAGTGACACGTTTATTTTATTATCAATGATTTTCAAGGGAGAAACAGAAGGTCTGATCCCACAGCGGTTAGGCAGGCAAGGTTCCCACTTAACCCAATCGGCGCCTCGCCAGCGGGAGACCGTAGGATGCGACCTCATTTACTTACATTACTGGGCTCTGGGCTGCGTACCCAGAGCCTTCCCTGGGCAAACGGAACAGGCGAACATTTTACGAACAAGAGTGACCTAAAAATTAGTGTTGCTACAAATGTCTGTGGGATCCTCTGCGTTAATATAGATCTTCTGCAAAAGCACGATGTATGCATATACGTTAGGGTGTGCGCAGATGTGTGTTTGCGTATGAGTGGGTTCGTGTAGCAAAGTGATGACTTTCGTGTTAAATTGAATTATTCAATGTACAACAGAGAGCCTTAATAAATCAGGGTGAGATCTGCCGGGAGATAGAAGTAATTCAGTATATAGCGAGTGAGGAAAAAAAAGAGAGATGCTTTCATTAAAAACAAAACTTAGGAGGGGAGAGTATCCTGGAAAAGGCTGCCTGTTTCTGTGTATCGCTTGCCAATGCGCAGCCGGACTTTTTATTCCTCTTTTTTTAGATATTCGTTTGATTTAAATATTCACTGCTGGACACTGGTCAAACTACCGATGGGATGGAGACATTTCAAGGTATTTTGACAAGATACTGACCGCTGTTCTGAGGTCCCTGCACGCGTTTTTAAATGAGGGATCCTGGAAAAATGGGAAAAAAAAAAAAAAAAAAAAAAGAGAAACGGCACCCGTCCAAATTACTAACATTAAAAAAAATTCTGTTGCTAATATTTTAAAGGACAAAGGGTTGGATAGTTCTTTTGCTGAGTGAATACAAACTAAATACCAAAATTAGGAATGAAAAAGAGCAGATGATGGATTTTATTAAATATTTCACACACACACAAAAATATACCTTTTATATGTACTTGTCCTTAACCTTTAAAAGCAACTGCTGTAAATACAAGATCCGTACTTTCTCTAATAGATTTTACTAGGAGCTGGTGACAGAGAACTGATTTCTTTTCTATTAGGCTTTAGTACATCTTTGTTGAAGGCCTGCAGAATGACCAGGGATTAGATTTGCATCTCTTAGACTCCCTGTGTGGTCTTTGTAAGAAGCTTGTAACTGTTAAAAATGACTTGTTAGGAAGCGTGTGGGCTCTCATCTCTTTGCTTTTGACAGAATGATTGTGAAATTCAGATTGTTCTTATAGGCTTTAGCCTGCAGATACCACCTGAACCTTAAGCAATTAGAGCCTAATCTCAGTGCAATCATATTAGAGTTAGGATTTGTTGCACTTTGTTTACTTCAATTAAAAAGCTACGGAATATTTCGGAGCAGTTTTTAAGTGATATTCTCGAGGCATTAGCGAATTTTTTTCAAACCCTGAATTTTATCCTCACCGCCCCATCGCTCGGCGGTTTGGAGTGCAAAGCACTCGCCGGGTTCCGCGGGCGGAACTGAAGAGGAAACAGCGGGAAAGAAAAAACAAGCTGAAACTCCTTGCGACGCGGAGAGAAGATGTCCGCTGCATCTCCTCATCCTGGAGCCGGCGGGAGCAGCGGCGTGCCCCGGGGCCGGACCCCGTTTGCCTACCAGCGGGCAAACCTCGGGGCGGGGGG
>NW_009195602.1:0-8900 GCF_000690835.1 Fulmarus glacialis | reverse complement strand
TGTTTGTTTGTTTGTTTGTTTTAAATAAAATACTACCCCATCACATTTTCTAGGCCCTTTTCAAAGCAAATCCACTGCAATGACAAAGTCATTGCTAATCACGCAGAGTGATTAGCCTCCCTCTTCTATACCATGGTATTTACAAAACCTTGTTGACTTGCAATGACTCACCACACTTCTATATGGTTCCTGCAGCTTCAGAAAGATTAACATTGCATTGCCATTGGACAAACAAGGAGAGAAATGAAAAACAATCACGAAGTGTGAATGTAGTTATACACCTGTTTATTCTAGCTCATTTTAATATAGAATTTGCCATTAAAATCAGGTCTTATCCAGTGCCCAACAAAATCAATGGAATGACTTCAACTGATCTCAGCATACGTTGGACCAGATCTACAATTTGTTTAGAAATATTATTTTGTTGTTATTCATTTTCAATGTAAAAAGTATGTACACCTACATAAATGGATTTTTAACCTTTCTAAAAATGCATTAAAACCTACTAAAGTGAATCAGTAGCCTAATTCACTCTTGAAGGTAGTTCACTACAAAGCTCTAGACATAAAGGTCTTGAAAGAAAATGTCTTATTTTTGAAGCTAATCTACTCTAACAAAATGAAAGCACTTATGCTCTTTCAATGTTGTTAAGCCCTATGTCTGAATACCGGTTTCAGTACTTCTTCCACAACAACTTGAGAACATTTTCAATTCCTTATAAAATTCAGAAAAAAATTCTGATCCTTAGGCAAAAAATGTCCAATTAAAGCACTTCAGTAAGGTACTGGTTCATCCTTAAACTTTGAAAGAAATACTTAAGAATCTACCTAAAAGTTTATTACAGCAAGGGTAATGAAAATATCCTTTCTTAATGAAACACTAATGCAGCTGGAAGAACAATATGTAACTACCTTTTATTTTACAACCAGACAGAAATGTTGGCTGAATAAAAATATCGAGAAACACAGTCAAAGAAAACCCTGTATAATGTTATTACACAGATCTGTATAGATTATTAAAAATTTTATAAGACAAAGAAAGTCCTGCAGAGAAGATGATCCGATTTCCTAAAGCATTTGGTGAATTAATTATATACCTTTTATGTTACTTTAAAGATGCAGGTCTTCTCTTTATTATAGATTTTCAGGTAATGTGTTCTTGTAACACATAACAACATCATTAGAACATGAAACTTAAACAAGAATGTATTCTCATTTTTCCTTTGCTTTTTGGAACTACTGCAGAACAAAGCTGCTCAAATAATGAAAAACAGAGTAAAAACAACTGGCCAAAACCCAATCCCTCTGCCCCTACACGTTACTAAGAATTCGAGAAGCTGCAATGAAGAAAACAAAGCATAATTCACATCGAATCAAAGCAAATGCAAACTAGTCATTTGAACACATATTCCAAGTAAAGAAAAGGATGACTTTGGCACAGCAAAGCGAAATATGCTTCCATATACATTTTCCATGTATATGTAGGCACAAATACACACACACATTGGGAGGAGGGAAAGTAAACCAAACGGAGCTGACAGATGTGGCAATGCACTACATTTGTAGAAACACAGAATGGTGGTAATACTGAGCTAGCCTGTGGGATAAGCTGGAAGAAGTAGAGTTGGCCTAAAACATCAAAGAGCAAGAAAGAATAGTCACACTTGTCAACATCCATCACCAGCAGATCCTTCCTCAGGTCCCAGCCTTGTGTCATCAGCAGAAAACACTTCAAACGGGGGAAAGCAAAGGGAATTGTATACAGGCTTAAACAAAGTCTTCAAACTCAACCAGCCAAAGACAGCAACTCCTTTTCCTACCTAATACAATATATGCTGCCAAAGCAAAACGAGAGAAGCAACATTCAGCTGGTTATGTTGCAGGTTCAAAACAATAGACGAGGTGTTGGCTTCAGCTTGGGCAAGCCCAAGACTTCTGCTTCATCCATTTATGACGCATCTTCAGCTGTTGCCATGACAACACTGGCATCTCCCCCTCTTAGTTTAAATATCGTATAAATGAACATAAATCTTTCATATATCTCATGCAGCTATTGTTTGTGAAATGGGGACAGTATTCCTCTTCTCAGTTTTATTAGAGGAAGAAATATTATACAAATCAGTCATATTGTTATTCACTGAACACTGAAAAATTTCAATAGCCCAACCCAGCATAATGTTAATATTTTTTACGAAAAGCAGTATAGTAAGGCTCCCTATACCTTGAGCGCAGGAAAGGACAGTTTCAACAAATTTTCTGTCCTGAAAAATTCAGGTGTGTTGGAAAATGAGACCTCCACAATAAATTATTTTCCATGTAGAAACTTATGCTAGCTCAAGTAAAGTAATTTTCTTTAAATGTTTCAATATTCTAAGTGAGTATTTTGCATAGATGTCCAATTAATAGGTTTTGATTTTTTAATTTTTAATTCCTTTTGGATATTATTCATAAACACTGAAAATTTTCTTAGGATAACAACACTCCCATCTGTCTCTAGCTGAGTTTCAAAGCACAAACATGATGCTTTCTCTCAGGGCATTCTGCATTTGAGAATCAGTAAAAACCCGTATATAGAGGGTACAGCTTCTATTATCAGGTACATGTAAACCTATAACAGTGATTCCATTATTTTCAACTCTACATTCATAAAAGTATTTGAGATAAACCTAAAAATAAATTAGATCTTTCTAATTTTCTATCTGAATAAAGAAATTTTAGAACAAATACACAAAGAGAAAAAAGAACAGTCAGCCGTTTAAAAAAAACAGTACTTTTCCACTGCAAAGGCCTATGAAGATGTTCACGTAGATATTATAATGTAAAACTGGCACCCAGTTCATATGCTGTTACCACCTTACATCACTGCTTTTGATACTGATTGGTTGTTTTAACAGGGTCGTCTTCTAGGGGGTGGACCTATGTCTTTGCAGACAGAGCTGATAGTTTCCATCCACATTGGTACAAAACAAAGATGAGTTTATTTAGGACTAAATGTAGTTCATAGGATTGGGAGTGCACATACTGCACCAGAAACTGTTAACACTAGAGACGGTGTGTTTCGACTACCCTAATAAATCCACATCCTTCAGTTCTTTTGCCCACAACAGAAATGAACTTTCTGTGTGAGCTCTCTATCCTGTGCCCTTCTTTCCATACAGAGAAATGGAGCTTCTACTCCATATGTTTCAAAACATATATGTGTAGATTTCCTATTACTTATATACAGATATTCCAGAATAGGATGACACTGGGGAGCAGAGTATTTTTGTTTGCAAATACACAGCAATGCTGTAATGACCTATAACGAAATAAGATCAGACTCATCTTTAATCACTCCCTGTATTTTCTTTATAGACAAGCAGATAGATAGATAGATATTTCATCTTCTCATTTTTCTTTTAGGCTCACTTTTCATGGCTGCTGTAGCATTTAAATAGAGTTAATCAGTTCCCTCCAGAGCAAAGGCAAGTACTATAAACAGAGCTGCATGGCTCAAGGGATGTTCAGCAAATGTGTTCAATCAACACTTGCTCCTTCTGGAATAAAGAGGATGTGCCTCTGCATCTGATTTAGCCCTTGTCTACTATTTGAATAGTATGGCAGTCTCTGTCTATGCCATAACATGATTTGGATTGAGAGGAAAAGGGCACAGGGTTATTCTAAAACTGTATTGCAACGCCCAATTTTCATCTAATGAGGATTACCTAATTTACATCTGAAAACCTGTACCTACTGCAAATGTGCAAGTTACAAAAGAAGGTGTGTGCAGGGCTGGAGCTGCTGGTGGGAAGGCAGATTTAAATTTACTCTGCTAGGACTTTTATTCTATATGAGCATGTTACTTATTACCAGTGGAATAAATATTTTATTAAGCAAATGAATAAAATCTTGAATCACAATATTATCCTTTTTTCTGATTAAGTTAATTATAATTGAAAATAGCAAGCTTACGAGCATAGCATTTGCTGGCACATGCATGGCAGTGTGCTGCTTTAAAAGGTGATAGCGATCAATAAGCTATTTAGTCATAATACACATTAAAGAAAGGATCCTTATGAATGTCATCAATAAATAAGTATCAAATAGTTGTCCTGATTCTGTAAACCCCCACAGAAATTGGCAATTTCAGCCATGTTTAATATCTCATTTAAACTGGTAAGATTACGCAAATTCTCATAAGTAACTCTGTCTCTCATTATTTTAGTAGATTACAGGTTAATATTATGAAAAGATTTGGAGCCTTCCTGACCTATCACTTTACATCCCTAAAATCCATTAAGGAAAGATAACACAGGGCCATTGTTGCACGCAGACACATAGGTTCCTTTCATCTCTACAGCCAAGTTGTACGACTCCAATTTCCCATTAATTAGATAATCTTTCAGAGGATTATTTGCAATTATCCTCAGTAGGATTTCAGCATATGAAAAAATACACAGAAAAAAAAACCACAAAGAGACTTCTCTAAGAAACCTGGCATGCTTTATGGAGTGCAGTATGGGAACACCCCACAGATGCTTCAGGATCCTTCAACCATGACATTCCAAGTATAACCACCTAGTTGTGTTAACTGCTCCTGGGCAACAGGGTATCCAGGGTCTACTATACTTCAAAATCATCCAACACCAGGCAAGACTTGAAAATAAAATTATTTTACTAAAAAGCATGTCTAAGCAACTACTTGACAGATTTGGAAACAGGCACAAAAAATAAGTGTGATAACTAATATGTGTCATTTATTAGAGATGGGAATTTCTTTCTTTCTCATTCTGCTAGCAGAGCTGAAGACAGACACAGGAGGGATTTTTGCACTTGTAATGATCAAGGACCAATTCTTAGAAGAAGCAAGTTTTCCAAGCAGTCTCTTCCCAAACAGAAATGCTTGCTTGGCTGGGAATCTTGCCTTGTAAACCTCCCTGCTAAGAACTCCTTAATTCCTCAGTTTTTCCTGTAATGTTTAATTCTGATGGCAAATTCAATAAAGAAATACTTGCAACTTCCTTACTAATGAAATACTATTTGTGGCAGTCTTACTTTTAGCTATACAATGGTGCTTTTGAAACATGCAGCCCTTTCTGCCAGACCTAAGAAGTATTAGCATGTGGTTTATTAATAATATATTCATATGATGCAAACATGGTTCATTCTGCCAGAACTGCTTAAGTCTTGGTACATAATATGTATTTTGAGAATCACTTCTCACACAACAATGTTAGTGATACTAAGAAGTGTACCTTACTATTTGCTTATGATCGAAACTATCTGTGGCAGATGAATTCAAATTTGAGGATTCTGATATATTTGGGCAAAGTTACAACATTATCACAATTTCCAGGATTTGGAGGGCATGAGTTTCTATACACTCTTGATGCCTATATGTTTTTTGCAATACCACATAAATAAAGGTATTAAGATGACTCAATATACTGGTCAAATGGGCTAAACAAGAAATGTTGAACTGCTACTTCCATTAGAGCTGAACATGTGGCAATAAACAAGCACTCTCAGACAGTATGCGCTTGAAGAAACCTTCCTTTTCCAGCCTTGCAATTGTAACTATCCATGCTTTACAGGCTTTCTTTCACAGTCCTTCACTTTCCTTCATGAAGTTAAACCACAGTTGCCTGATACTCATGTGACCAGCTGACATAAAAACTGTCTAGTTGCGGGTTTTGAGTTACTACATGTTCACCAAATGCTACAGAGATTGCATCTATAACCAGTAAATCTTACCCAAACTGCTACTCAGTTGACAAATTAGACATCTGTAACCAGAAAGGATGAAACAGGAAGAGAGAGCTGTCAGACTTATCCTAGCAGTAGCAGAGTTTTATTCCTTCACCTCCTCCCAGCTAACCAAAATATGGCACAGAGTTTTGGCTGCTGCTGTCCTTGACTGTTCTGACTTGCTGCTGCCATATCCTCCTCCATTATTTCCGAGGCATAGCATTGCCGGTTCTGTTCCAGGATCTCCTACAACCAAAATCTGAGCAGCAATGTGCAGTCACATGACTTGATGCTGCTGAGATAAGCAACATGATACCTCAGCCAACTATCCAGCAACCAGAAAAACAATGGATCAATACTGGCAGCTGCAGACCACAGTCATGTTTGCTGCTGAGTCAAGCATTTGCAGCACATTTGACAGCAGCAGACGCAGCCAAGTGTGTTTAAGTTCCAGCAGCGTGGAAGCATCCTGCCAGCAACTGTAGAGCCACAAAAATCCTAACGAAGACATCATCTAAGTTCATTAGCCTCCAAGTACTTACCCGATGTGAACTTTGGTCACTGAAGTCAAGAGACCTATTCAGAAAAAGTCAAGCATTGTTTATGCCATTGTAGAACTTGGGTGCCTTGGGTATACATCAAAAATTTGAAAAAACCCAAAAGTGTTGTGTACATGTCTGTAAGTGAAAAAAGCATCTACCTCTTTTGGTGCTTTAAAGGAAAGGTAAAAATCCTTACCTATAATAGAGTCATAAATACTTCTTATGCTACATTTCTGGTGTAATGTGCTGATGTCTTCAGTTACTGTAGATTAAGTATACTCAAGAAGATAAATATTACTGTCCTGTAGCACTTGTATATAGCATTCTCCTGCTGAGATAACAAGAATATTTTTTAGTTTGACAGAAAGGAAAGAAAAAAAATGTACAAACTGCTCAACAAGAGCTGATGGTTTACCAGCAAAGAAGACTTTCTTAGAGCACTTTAGAAACATCTGGATTAAATGTGCACTTCACAGCGCTGCCTATACTTCCTTGAGGTACTTGTTTACTTGTTTTTGTAAAGAAGTAAGGCACCTAAGTTTTGAAGTTAAAATAATGAAATAAAAGATACTCCAGTCTTATGTTCTTTTAACTACCACGGAAGTAATGACTGTCAAAATGTGTTATATTTCAAAGTCTTGTTTTTAAATTATCTACTATTTTCAAACCCACCACTGAAGAGTCATATATGTTATTCAGCACGTCAATCCCTGTGATAACATTTAGAAATCTAAGGGATATTTTGTTATTGTTACAAACTTCATGGCTATAAAGATATTGTAAATAGATAATTCTCACTATACCCCATTGAAGATTTCTGAGCACAGATACTCATTCACATGCACCAAAGGGTAAGGAATTCAGTATTCAAAAAAGGAAAAATAATCACCACCACATATATTTAACGCACGTCTGGTGGCCCAACTTCAAAAACTGACAATTGTTCTTTCTTCAGTAAATGCTTTTATATTTACCTAACCATATTGTCATGCATGTGATCTGAAAGCAGGACACTAACACAGTGTTACTTGTCCAACTCACCTAATGCCTCCCAAGGAAGGAAAACACATTTTGTTCAGAAAAGGAAAAGATAAATTATACTACATAATATGAAATCATGACACTGTCTGTGGCATATAAATGAAAGGTTCATGAGTAAATATGGTGGCTATTCTGTGAATGTTACAGATGTCGTCAGCGTACTGTCATATTCACAGAATTCCCAGAGCAAGCAAAGCAAACAGGGAAAGGGATGTTCAAAACGAAGCCATCTGGACAGTACATTTAAGCAAAACAGTGTCCCACATTATGAATGTGCAACTAAGGGTTTAGCTATTCTTCTCTCTTAGTACAGCTAAGGTCAAGGAGGAGAATACATCACTAATCTCTGCATTACCATTATGAGAATCATCTTTAATTGAAATTCTCTGGTATATGCATTTGCTGCCAAAATTGGCTCCCCTTATACTTGTTCACTGAGAGTACAAATGTAGTGATGCTTCACTCACTTCTGGACAGTGTAAAGGACTGCATCCAGTGTGTACCTATACATCATTATACATTATTATAATGTAATGTAATAATGTAATGTTGCATCAAACTGCAACAAAATTTTGAGTTCCTTAGTTGTACCACACAAAGACTGCTGGCATTAAAAGTTAAAGAGCAGAAGCATTTGCCTTTTTATTTTCTCTTTCCAGTTGTCTGCAATGCAATCTAAAAGGCCTCGCATCAGATCCAATATGCATATTAAAAAAAAAAAAAATCTGTTTGATTTCTATTTTTAAAATATCTGGAATGAAACAATGGGTATAAAGTTTCTTGTGTATAATGAGCAACCCTGGAACAGACTTCTTCATTTTCCCCAGCAAATGCAGACCTCGAAACACAAATATTAATGTCAACAACAAAAATAATTTGTATTTATATCTATTTGTGGACAAGATAGATGCACTTAATGACACCAGTCATGCCACTATAGTCTACCGTAATAATGTATTTTAGAAAATTATATAAATACTCACCTTACAAGTAGGGTTTTTTTGAAAGACTCATTACAATCTCCCCAATAAATATTGGACATTCTAGTGTTTTTAGAACCACTGTAGTGTTGTAGTCAGTCCTTTCACAAAAACAAGACTTAAAACTGCAATCTACAGTAAGTGGTTGCTCAAATCAAAGCTAAGTTATAGAGAGTTTAGAATTAAATTCTACACTTACATGATGCCAGTTCTGTTTATCCAAGCAAAAAGAGCAACCATGCATGTTCAAACAGGTCAGCTTTTATGTTACATTAAAAAGATAAAACACTCACAGAAGACCAGAGTAAAATTTCCACATGAGTATAAAACTCATACTGCTCTGGTATAGTGTAATATCAATTTTGCTGCTGAAAATGCTTCTGCACACACCAAGTTCCTAGAAACTTCGTTTTTTCAACTCTTATTGAGGAGTCACATGCAAACCTTTATACAATTAACAACTTGCAGTCTAAAGTCATCCTGGAGATGACTAACACAATTTGGCTGAAAATAAGAACAGATTTCAATCATGAATCAATTTCAATTCAAGCTCTAGCATATGCACTGAGGAATAGTATCCAAATTTAAACAAATTCAAATAAATAAATATA
>NW_009195601.1:13149-16769 GCF_000690835.1 Fulmarus glacialis | reverse complement strand
CTGGGCTTTTGCCTTTCTAATTTCCATTACATCTATCAACCAATTCACTGGTGAGCATGCATTATATCGTGATCTCTTATCTCAGAGACAGAATAAATAAATGTGCAAATAAATATGTATTTGACTCATTACTGACTGCAAGAGAAAATAACTCTTAAAATAGAGGATTCCAGCATGACATGGTCCCACGTCAAGTTTGTCAGCTTTTACAAAATGGCCCACTATGAAAAGTTCTGCTCATGCAGACTCACAAGCATGTTGTGATAAAAGAAAAGATCCATTTTGTTCTTCATAGTGTAAAACACAGTACTATAAAACAGTACCTTGCTGCGAACGAGTGTGTCTTGTGCTGCTCTGCTACAAACTCCCACTGTGCTGAAAATTGTGGATACCTTGTGCTGTGCAGCTGAGCAATTTTGTTAAAATTAAGATAGGTTTGCTACCACTAAACGAGAAGGCTTGCAGCTTTTCTGGTGAGTCCTTTTCTGGTCAGTCATTTAGCAAAGCTTCAGATAAGGAGATGTAAATGTTAAATAGAGATCACATGCCAGAAATCTATATTTAAATGCAAGTGTTACGTCTAATGCAGAAATAACATTCCTGTTTGGAAGCATTTGTTTGCGGCTTTGTTTTATAAACAACAATTTTGAATTTTTGTGTTTATTCTCACACTTAAAATTTTTGTAGTGTGATTTATGCTGCAAAACTCATAGATGATTGGTAATAATAATATTTCTTTTCTGTTACATTTTGAGTCTTGCCAAACATGAAATTAATCTTTTTTTTTTTTTTTTCCTGTCACTTGGCGTATGTCACTGTCATACAGCAGATAACCTCTTGTATTTCTAAGATACACTGGAAACTGGAATCATTGTTTAATTTAATTGTTCTGAAATGCTTGATTGCAGTTAGAAGAGTGATGTGAGTTGCATTCCTATTTGTTAATGTTACTTTTCACAGCACAATAGACTTAAAACCAAAAATTTTATCCAGTTGCAGTTCTTAAAGGCTCATCCATGACATGATTTAGTTTCCAACTCTTCCTGTATTCGCTATCCTTGTTCAAAAAAGGAAAGTAGAAATTTATGCTTTTTACATGTCTAGTAAATTTTGTTTTGTTTCTTATTAATCTCCACTGCTTCCAGTTGCTGAAGATTTCTCTGATGTCTAGTGTCACACCTTTCTGAATAAATGAGTCACAGACTCACTGTCTGAAAATCGCCTTGGATCATAAAGGATGTTTTTTTCAAAAATTCTCCTTTTGATAATCTCATTTCCTATGCTAGACTAAGTAATTGAAGAGAAGAAATTAATAATAGGGAAGTACATGAATCATAGTAGATCATGCAATCTATCACCCAACTAATCTGCTTCCAGAAATTTATTTTGTGACTCCATATTTTTCAATTTTCTATATGCTGGTTTGGTTTTCTTTTTTTTAAAAAAAATAGGCCTCCCACACTTCCTCTAAGACAGTATGCTGATAAACCTTTGAATATGGTTCTTCAGTTATACCTAGATCTGATAGAGAAAAACACAAGAGTGAAAATTTTTTTCTGGTCAAAGCCATAGACTTAGGTTACTTCTAGGGACAATTACTTGGTACTACTAGGGACAAATATTTGTATTTTGAATTTTTTTTCCCCTAGCAATATTTACTTTAAACTCTACGTAATTCCTATTCTGTGGTATAAATGTGTTCTTGTGTCAAACTCTGGAGGGAATATCAAGACCAGAAGCATTTAGACTAGTTCTATGTTTGGTAATTTTGCATCTGTTATTCACAGTTATTTAACAGACCCATATGATTTTGGCATCTGCAAGCTTCACCTAAGAACTTTTTATGACAGAGGACTGAGATAACTCAAAGCAGGCATTTTAATAATAAAGTTATATTTATTCTTTTCCTCCTGTCAAATTGTAGAGCAAGGAGTTACAATAATGAAGGACTGTGGACAAACACTTTCCGTCTTCTTGTCCTGCATCACAGACACATATGGCTGAAGGGAGCTCAAGAGGTCAGTCATTTAATCCACAGTCCTACTTCAAATTAAGATCAATTACATTTATGCTAACCTTGATAGAGGCTTACGCAGTCTACTCTTAGTAACCTAGTTGCTTTCTTACACATCCTATTCCATTGCTCTTTACCTGCACCATTGGAAGGTCTTCCCCAATACTGAAAGTAAATCCTTCTTACTCCAATTGAAGACCATTGCTTCTTGTTCTATCCGCTCTGGACATGGAGAATAAATTGTACTTTCCTTCCTTGCTACAGCTTCTTAGTGTTTTAAGACCACAGTTGTACGCTCACCAGTCTTCATTTTTTCACCGTAAACAACTCCCAACTTTTCTCCCATGTCATGTTTCTTAAACCTCCATGCATTCTCTTTGATCTTTTCTGGACCTTCTTCAATAGTGTCTTCATGTTCTTGAATTGTTACACCCCAAACTGGAAACTGTACTGCAACTAAGATCATATTGCCACTGAATATAGAAGAAGGATTGCTTCACGTTCTACAGGCAGTGTTCTTGTTTATATCTCAATCTCCAACTGCGAACATTTGCAGGTTCCTCCCAGAACAGATAAACACATCTCTTTGTAGAAGATGTGAAATGGTGTGCCTACAGTAAGCTCCCTCACTCCACCTCTGAGTTTTGGTATGCTGACCACAGATGTAGCTAATTTTATATTTGGATCAGTATTTTAGGGCTTCAGTATTCTCTTTAATCCCTTGATTTGGATTTGGTGAGAAGGCATCTTGTTAAACTTTTTGAAGCAAAGCAAGAAGTGCTTCTCCTTCTTCCACCATCAGGAAGCTAATAACCTCCACCATCAGGAACTCCAGAGCATAACTATCTGTGACCCTCTGGTTGTCCCATGTTGACTTCTCCATCATGTTTTCTGATTTAACTCTCAGCATTCAAGGTGAATTATATTAGACAAGTAATCATATGCAAACACAAAAATATTAATAATATTTATTCACAAGTATTTAGATAAATATTTATTTGTGAGACAGAGCATTGCAGATAATTGTCATAAATTTTCACAGGAGTGAGTTTCTTACAACCATTTTATAAAGCTCATATTTTTATTTGGACATGATAAGGAAGAAAGAAAGGACCAAACATTTCAAAAATGTCATGTCAAATAATTTATCTAGGGAACAATATTGTCATTCTGCCAGTTCTCATCTGAAGGTGAATAGTCACATGATGTGAACAGTTGCATTCACCAATCTATGATACAAAATCACATACATGTTATTAAGATGATAGCAATGAAGTGTTAAAATTAAATTATGCCCCAACATTTGATAATTCACAAGCAAGCAAGGATTCAAAAACATTATCTTGTGAGTTATTCTTTCTGGTTAATTTTTTCCTTTTCTTAATTCATATAATACTGATTATTACAAGGAATTCTTAATGGGCAATGTTGTTATTCACAGCACCACTTATATTGCATTTTAATTTCCATAAAAATAGTTTGACTTCTTTATCTGTTTGTTAATGCCTTACCACCTGCTGAAATGAATTTCAGAAACAGAACATATTCTATACAACTTCCTCAAAGTGCAGACAAAAAATGTACACTGTAAGTTGAATTCTTCAAC
>NW_009195601.1:0-13118 GCF_000690835.1 Fulmarus glacialis | reverse complement strand
CGCTCTTCTCTGAAATTATAGCATGCTTCATTTACAAAATGTTGCAGGTAAGACCTTCAGGAATAAGTAATCTGTTTCACATTTTAGGTAGCTGCTAGCTACAGCCTTAAGTATATTAACTTTTTTAAAAATTGAGAGCTGGTCTTAAGGATGTTCAGCTTCACAGAAATAGAAAAAAAGTTGTTGGTTTTTTTTCCTCTGGGACACATGAGTCAGAATGTCATAGACCTCCACATATGATTACAGCACAAAACTAATAGGTAGTAATGAACAAGTGGGTGTACGTTATATGCCAGTACTTTCAAATTCACATTTGAACAGGCTAAACCAGTGATGGCTTAAACTGTATTAACTGCTTAAATTGCTTTAAAATTAATCAGATTGCAAATTTATTTTCTCCATTAATGCCTAATTGCAACTAATAGAAATGTGCAAATTTTCTTTTTCCGTATGTTGCCTTTCATTTCTGTTTCCTGACCTCAACTGATGTGACAGATGAGCAAACTGATATTCCTAATATAATATTACGGCAAATCTGAAACTCCAAAACATTTATATATGCAGCTTTAAAATCTGATTCCTGGAATTTGTTTCACCAATTATTTGAAGGAAATGTTGTAGATATAGACAAAACCAAACCCAAAGTAAATCATATGATGAAACCTGTACTTGCTGAATGCGTATGATATTTGGCATGCATCTTTTTATTAGCTGTGCATTGAGAGATCAAACTTTTGGTTGATACCTTGTTTTATTGAAAATAATGATGTAACTTTTACTGTCTTTAGTGGAGTTTGGATTTCGTCTTTAGTTTTCAGTACAGTGATGAAAGAATGCCATCAGAGTTCTTCATTGTAGAAACATAGAAGCTTAACACTTCTTAACCACACTACCTTAATATCCTTCATTTAGAAATGAGTTCTGCTGACTTAGATTTAATGTTCTGGAGACATTTGTTGCTCTGACCTGAAAGTCTGGATGGATCTGTGATTCCATACATATACATATTTCTGAACATAGGAGATGTGGGCTGAAATAGCAGCACAAATGACATATAACTGGCCTTTTTTCTCTAGTTTCTCTACAATGCAGAAATCCTGTTTCGATAATGGTCTCTTTGGAGCAGAGATAATATTTAGGCATGGGGACTGTTACTATTTTCACTTTCATCTCTCAAGTGACTTTGAGAATTACTAGCTAGCATAATAGAGGTTATAGTTCAGCTAAAGCAATAAAAAATCTTTTGCACTTTTTCATCCAAGAATCTTAAAAGTCCCTTACAAATATTAATAAAATGAGTGTCGTAACATTGCAGTAATCCTAGCATTATTATCCCACTTTACAAGCTGGGAATATTGAGAGGATAAGGTCGCACACAAGGTTTTTGGCAGAATCTTGAATGAAAACCCATACAGACTGAATCACAATGCTGTTCTTTATCCATAGTATCATCAGTAATACAACTGCAGCAACTATTTTAAGCTAGCAATATATTCAAGAAATGTAGTCCATTTTTCTCTAAAGGTTTTTCTTTTCAATACCTTCCATTTAAAAAAATGTGTTCATTATCTGGGATTACGTCACGAATGATACACATAAAATTTTGCTGGCTAGATCTCAGACTTTTCAGGCTAGGTCAATGGTAGTTCATCTTTCTGGTATATGTATTTCTATATTGATGTGACTGTTTCAGGTTGTAAGCTTCAGGTTACTAAAAGCTGCAAGCTATGTCATCACAATCAGAAAAATTTTAGCCAAGTAGCCTACTTAATTTTACTGCATATTTGTAGCAGGATTACTAGAAAATAAAAAAGTAAGCTATAGGACTAACTTTGTGAAGACTTGTTTAATCAATCTCTCTTTGAAGAAGCATTTTTATACCACCTCAGGCATGTCTGTAAGTTCCACTCATGAACAGCAGAAGGGAGATTTTAGTGTGAATTCTAGATTTCATGCAATAGAGAAGCTCTGTATTAATCTCTCTTTTTTATCTCTCACCACTAAAATATTTAAATATTTACATGAAATAAAGGAGCTCAGAAGACACAATTGTAGTTTTCTTAGCTTTGCTTGAAAGCACAGAATCACCTCCTGCCAACAGTGAGCAGATGGAAGACACATTTCAACATGCCTCTAGAAAAAGGGTGCAACTGCTCTGCTGAAGACAAAATGACAATGACACATTCTGCTGTCTCAATTTGTGCAAGGCTTTGTTTAGGAAGTGTTTTCAGAACACAACCAGCAGCCTGAGCCCCAGAGATGCAAGAAAATCACTGCACTGTGAACCTCGCCAGGGCTTAAGTGTCAAGTTGCCTGCTTTCATATGGATTCATACAGCAGTGCTTCTGCTATATCAGCATCTGAGAAACTTTACTGATGGAAGCATGAGCACCTCACTCATTTATATGCATTTAAGGGAGTTTTTTTTAGCAGGGGAGGAGGGAATAGAGATAAATCTAGCTCAAAGTGATGGTTATATCTTATATTACAGAAGCTGTATGAAATTACATTAGCCCAATAGCTCTTACTGAAGTTTATTACACTCAGTTCTGATTTCCTGAACTGTCTAGTGGGTATTTGAATTGAGTGAAAATAGGAGATGTTGCTTATGGGAAACTCTTCAAAGTTTTATAGAACAGCTGCAGCACCGTGAAAACTTGAGCATAATGCAAATGGAAGGAAAGTTCATTTAATTATTGCAACCACGTTTCTTTTTTTTTTTCCAATAGACACCCACTCAGCTTTTTATTAAGCTTCTGCCCAATCTGAATCTGAGAATTAATCACTGTTCAGGAAGAAGTTGGTTAAGAATGAGTGTATTAAAAAGGTTTCCATTTTTCAAAACTCTCTGAGCAGCAGAAATACTTTCAGTTTTTTAAACACAAATGAGATACCGGAACTATCTGGTAGATATTTCAGGCCTGAATAGCATTTCAGATATGACTTTTACTGGCTAAAGGTCAATCACAATAGCCATGGCTGAAGAAATTTTTGTATTTTGACAAGATCATGCACAATAGTCAGGAACATATAAACTACAGTGTTGTAATGATGTAATGGTTCATCTAATATATAGAATCATTCCTGCATCAGTGGACAAAATGCTCAAAAATGTGAAACTTACCTGAAATAAAACTATTAGATATACAATACTTTTCCTTAGTGGAATAGGTTTCTGACCTCAAAGAGCAATCACTTTTTGCCCTGAAGCAAGAAAAGGAAAACGTCTGGCAAGAAGGATTTTGAATACCTTGTCTGGAATACAGGAGGTCTCAATTTCCTATTTTACCTTATATATATGTTAAAGTATACAACCTCTTTTTATACATCTAGGGCCATGGTTTAGTGGGCATGATAGTGTTGGGTTGATGGTTGGACTTGATGATCTTAGAGGTCTTTTCCAACCTTAATGATTCTATGATTCTATGATTCTATGATTCTATATGCTATTTCTTTATTCATAGCCTACAACAGTGGTTCATTCCCCATATATTATTTTTTGCTGCCAGTTTCAGTGAAATCCCCTGCTGGAATATCTAACATGGTTTAACAGAAAAAGGGATAATGTGTCCAATGTGGTCTTGTTCGTGTTACAATTATTGTAAATATACAATTTTCCATCAACAGATGCAGTAGTAGCAACAGGGGAGACTCAGTCTCCTTGCTCTAAGTTTCATCATTAGTGTTTCTCATGTCCTGGAGTTGCAGGTCATTGTAATGGTGATGACAGAACTTCCTAGTTTGTGGCTGCCCAGTATCGCGTCCAGCATGATTTGAATCTCCAAAAAAATTAGTTGCAGGAGTCTAGCAGTTCTGTAATCAACATATGCATACACTAAGCTTTTTTGGTGAAATTTTGGACGTGTTCTTGGCACTAGAAGGCACACTTGTGATGCAGCTGCCATTCTCTACAAAAGTTGAGCTGTGTTCTTCAAAAACAAAACATAATTTCCTCTTAGTTGATAAGATCGAACTTTTTAACATGGATGAAGGATGTCTGTTCTCATATTTTGTTCTTGGATTTGCCAAAATATTTTGCATAAAAACTCAAAAAAAACCCTATTCACTTTGAGAGAGACATTCAGCAAACAAAATTGTAGTCTTCCTAAGCAGCTGGACACTGGTAATGTTCTGTAAACCTAAATCTGTGGTGCTAGAGCTACTGCCTAGAAAACAAAAAAGGTTTTGCTTTTCTAAAATGACACTGCCTACTATATGACCTCTCTTCTACTCCCTGTCAGGATGGTTTTATATCTTCAGCTTCAGCAGGTCTACGAATTTCCAAATTCGTATTTGGAAAGTCATTTTGGTGCTAGGAAGTATATTACTTTGAATGTATTATGATACATTTTTATATGTTATTTTATTTCTGCTGTTGAGAAGAGCAAAGATCATAAATTTTGTTTCTTGTGCTCTGATAGGTATTCTGAAAATTGAAACTGCTGAGGATTTTAAAAAAACCAACCAAACAAATATGGTCAGGTAAGCCTACCTCTTTATTAGTATGAGCTTGTTCCCTACCAGTTTTTTCCATCACCAAGAAAAATAAATCTTTACTTAAAACCAGTAGAAATTTAAAAAATATTTTTCTGTAAACAAACTCACAGGAGAAAATACCATATTACATCTTTAAAATCACAAAATATAAAGGTTACATTTTATACTGAATGCACAGCTGGCATTACATCTTGTATGTTAAATATATGGTAAGTATCATGAAAGAAAAATAGTCTGAGATATCTGAAATTATAGCACATTTTTAGATAAAATATGAGAATAATTTTAGTAGTAGAATTGGAATGATTAATCTGTCCATGTGTTGATTCTGATTCTACTGTTTTTCTATTTTTTTATGTATCTATTTCCACTGGCTGTGAATTTTTAACTGCTGCATAGTAATTGTAGAGTGTTGCAATTTATGTATTTTGAGAAATATGTAGGATTCTGTTGTTTTTAAAAATGAAACCCTTGAATGGAAAATAATATTTTTTGATTACTACAGTAGTGTGTATATATATATATATGCTATATATCTTTGCTAATTGTAGAGCCACATAAGGTTTTATCAACATACTTATCATATTTATGAAGTCATCCTGGTAGTGTTGCAGGACCAGGGTGAAGTCGTCTTCATAATACTCCTACAGTTGAAAAATTTCCTTCTTGTTATCATTGGTGAACAGAAATACAGAAGTTTCAGAGGTCAGACCTACCTTTTCAAGCATAAAACAAATGCAGTCAGGGGCAGGTTTGGCTGAACATCCCAAGGTTCTTGCATAACTAGGTAAATTGTCAATATTTTTAAGAGTATTATGTGATTAACATCAACATTTACTCTGTGCTGCAGCTTCAGAGAAGCCTGTGAAAAGATAAAGTAGTCTCACTTCTTTTATGATCAGAGCCTAATCAGTGACCTGGTTAGTTATTAATAATGACATCACAGTAAATATATTTTAAATATAAATACATTTATTTATGACACTGTCTGATCTTTTTGTGCTGTTGATACTACTTGATGTATTACTGTAACAAACCAGTTTTATAGTGGTCCTTTGTTGTTGTTGATGATGTTCATATCACATGAATTGTCTCTATGAAAGCTTGACAACTCTGTGTGAAGAGCCAAATTGTATTTTCTCTAGGTACCATTCAGAACATGTATTTTTGTGTTCTGGAAGCATGTATGTTTTCGCAAGTTTCTGTAAAAGAAAGAAAGAGACATAGACACTTCTTTATATTTTGAATTTTTCTCTAATGATCATGTATTTTTCAGCCCTAAACTGTAATTAAAACCTTCTTACCTAGGTAACTGATGGATCATAATGTTTCCTAGATGATTATTATTCACATTATGTGCTGTGTCTCCCAATTAATCTACTGATAGAAGGACAGTCTGGCTCTAACCAGTAGTGCAATAGGACATCTGAATTAGTGGGTAGCAGCTGGAAATCTGGATTCCCAGGGCTGTGCTCATTATGATAAATAATCAGTGCTGTCCCTGTAATCTTTTTCACTTTTCAGTATGTTTTTATAAAATATTTGAATATTCAGCAAGGTGTCTGTCCTCTGCTATACACAATATTGACCCTAGAATAACTTATTCAGGCATTTCAGACCTGACTGAATTTTGCAATATTCCTTAATTATTGCTGAAGCTACCTGGGGAGAATGCAGCTCCCAGTTTTGCAGCACACCCTACGAATTGAGCAGAGTGACAGGTGTAATGTTGCAGGCTTTCTATTTCTCTGTGGCAAACAATTTCATGGAGAGAAGAGGCTTTGTTACATTAGAAAGACTTTGTAAAACTTAGCTTTAGTCTATCTTTAGCATTTGGGGTTGGATACAAATTTACGTGCCTCTGGCTACAGCAATGTAGGTTTGTTGGCTATATTTACTTTTGATTTTTGATCCATTCACACCAATCAATGAGGATGTTATTTCCTGTTACGGCAGTCCTTTAAAATACATGCCTAGAGAAGTTACCAGAGTACTGCTGTATGTTGGATGCTTCACAGTGTTGCAATGACATTGAATACTTTGCCTAAAGGAAGAATATGGGATGGAGAACATAATTTCTGATTATCCAGAAGAAAAAAGGGTAAAAGGATAATGAAAGGGTATAGAAAACAGGTAAGAGTGGCTGAGCTGGAAGCCAAAGCACATAGTTGGAAAGAATAGTTTTTCTTACTCTGTCAGAGACAGTGCTGTGCATTGGAGGCTAATTAGACAAAATAGACAAGTCACTTCTGAGCAAAAAGAACTTGCAAAAGAACTTTTATGTGTTTTTGACAAGTCAAAATTTTATGTAAAGCTGTATCTCAGCAAAGCTTCAAAAGACTTCACTTTTTTTAGTAAATAATAGTACATAGAACTGAGTGAGCAAGAGTATTTCAGTCAGCAGTGATGAGTGGGTTGTACAGCGTTCAGGGATAGCTTGCTCCATTTATTTTAAGTTTTCACTTGATCCTGAACTATCAAGGTGTTCAGCAGCTCATGTTGTCTTGGGGAAATTTTGCATGAGGTAGCCAGAAGAACCACACCACTCAGTGACATGAAATCCAGCATTTACTTAGTAGGTGGGATGGGTATAGTGGATGGATAGCAATCTCTATTCTACCACACACATATGTGCTCTATAAAGGAGACACACCAGCCAAGGCATCCAGCCCAGCTGTACCCAGCACCACAGACTCGGGGGAACAGGACGTGTGTTCCAACTAGTCAAAGAGTTTGAGTTCTTGCTGACAGCCTCTTTGACTTTCTCCTTATTTAAAACCAGTGTTACCTGGATCACTACCGTCTTCTGTCCTCCCATCCCAAATGGATCTAAAACTCTTCATCTGAGATATGTGTTTCTCTCCAGCACATACCTAATTCGTTAAGAGCAGAACAGATGTAGTCCAGCCCTTCAGGTATGCCTTCACCATAATAATTGCCTGTGTTTTGTCTGGGTTCCCAGCATATACCAGAATCACATAATGAGCAAGAACAGAACAGATATTATCAAAGTCTCATTTTTTCTGAGTGATACATTGTGCAGGCTTTACTCTGTGACGTACGTGTAAAAGCTTGATTCTATTTGCAGCTTTCTTGTCCTTCCTTGTCCCTGGTATTTTTTGTCCATTAAGGGACTCTCCTCTTCATTTCTGGCAGGTAAACTTCTATATGCACAGCAAAAGTAGATAAAATGTTTTATTTTCAAAATTACTTTACTATGTCACCAATGTCGCCTGGTCATTATTGACGGGAGGTGAGATAGGAGAAAAAAAATGGGTGGGAAACAGTATTGTAAAGGTTCTGAGACTAAATCTGAAGAGAATTTCCCTTCCTATTCTGAATCCTCCTGGAATGCTGCTTTCAAAAGGCAGGCTGTCCTCACCATCAGGACCATGATGTTCAGATTTCCAGTAAGAGTCAAAGCTCAATGCCAAATGTCTGCTTAAGGTTGTGTAGGCTTATTGTTGCCACCATGGTTAAGTACCCCAGTCACTATAACTGATGGAGTGCAGCAGAGTCATACAGCTAGCTCCTGATTGGTGCCATTGTTGAATCCTTAGCTTTGGGTAATAAATACACCCAGGGAGAATCTTCAGCCCACGTTGTGAATGCAGACCAAATTGGCAATGTAGGAGCCACAGCGAGGTGCCTTCACTCCACCAATACTGTGCTTCACTCCAAGAGTTCCAGAGGAGGAGTTCAGAGTTCATTGTAAAACAGAGCTGAAACAACTGGGACTAAGTTACATATTTGCTTGCAACAGCTTGGGACAGGATCCTGGAGGCTTCTTACAGGGCTCCTATGTTCTGGGTGAAAAAACAGGGCTGCAGAGAGGCTGGTATAAAACCTCAACTGCAACTCACCCTCTGTAGGCTTTCAGTAGTCATGCCTAGACTATTTGTTATGTCATACCTACTAGTACGTCATACTAGATTATTTGTATGGTCAACATATTAGTATTTCATAGACCATTTGGCATGCAATATACAATACATTGCATACAGTGTACCACATATGTGGCAATAACACAGTCTGCAATGTTAAAGGAATGGCTAGCTTGAAGATGGTCCTGATTCTCACCATGGCAAAGGAGTTGCATGGGAGAGAAGGTGAATAGAACACTAAAACGCTAGAGATGCTTCAGCAATTTCAAGTTTCTCTGTAAAGGTCAGGCAATAAGAGCAAGCTCTGATTAAAATTTCACCCAGGTTGTTATACTTTATCTTGACTTGGGAGAAAAGTAGGTTAGGACTCTTTTATGCTGGGCAAGCTTCATCTGTTCTGATGATCTTTGAAGGCTCCTTGGTGGAAAAGCAAGGTCTTGATTGTTGTATCAGTACCAAGGAATAATGTTTACAGAATAAGTAAAGAGTTTGAATTAATCCTTTCCCCCCCGGCCCTGACTCTTCAAGTATTCTCTGTGGCACTCATACCTTTTAGTTTTGTCTTTTGTAGGAAAAATATCTTTACTCTGTTTTTGACTAAAGAGGTATTCAGTACTTTTTCCCGGTGGTGGCAGTAGTGCAGCTTAATTACAATAGTAATAGCTTCAGACAGATTTCTGTACTGGAGATACTGTTGCATTGAGCAAAGAAATTCCAGCAATACGGTGGAAAAGAACATAAAGCAGATGGATAATAATCAGCTGTTAGTAACTGGGAGACATCAATGATTTTACAGTAAATGACAAAATCCTTAGTGGTTATAGTATGTTGGAAATTCAGATATAGTGGACAAGATTTTTCTACATTGATAACGATGACACATTCCAGCAATTATTTTATTGCTTAAGATAGGAAGGAAAGGACAAATAAATAAGCATATAAAATTATAGTCCAAAATGACAGTGTGACTGAGGGAGGAATTAAATAATTTTACCATTTCACCAAATATTGTTTTCTGTTGCAAAAAAAAGTTGAAAAAGTAAAAATTTTCGTTGAAATATATTCAAAATATATGTTAAATTGTTTGCCTGAGTCATTCCAAATATTTTTTTCTGAGTGTTTTTACATATTGATATATTCTGTGTTTTCTTTAAGCTAGAAAAATATATAATCTTATAAGGAAACATAAGCTTTTGTTCCCTTCTCCATTTGTCACTAAAGATTCTTACATATAAATAAAAATATCTCGATAATACCTTATGTAAGGGAAAAAACCAATAGCCAGTTCTGGTCTTTCTTTTATGAGCCATAGGAACCTTGTAGCCATAGTTTGACCATGTTTCAGGATTGAAACTAATTTTCTTTCAGTTAAATTACAAAGGGTTTCCTCTATCTGTTATTCTATTTAGATTATTTAAAATATTTCCTCAGAGCATTCTTTACATCTGCTTACAGTTTTTCTCAAAGCTATTTCAGGCAACATGTTAGAGAACTGCAGAACTAAGCAAGCTCGTGAATGAAGGCAAGTTTACATCTCTGAATGGTGCGGAAGACCACTAAGCTATTACCAACCTGAGCTGCTACACCCCTTGGTAGAACACGGTGCTATATGCAGCAATACTACCTGAAGTCTCGAAAGCCATGTGATTGCATTGGTGCAGTGCAGACAGTTTTTCTGGGCTGATTAATTTGGGTGAGCACAGAACTGGTTTTCCCCACAACCTCTTGTTTTAGCATTAGTTCCATCATTGCTAGCTCGTGGTTTCAGCAGGGCATCCCATTATGCGGTGCAGGCATGCTAGGAGTCTGTTAGTCTGTTGCAAACTTCCCCCATTAATCTTCTTCTGACTTTCTTTTCAAAATTGTGTATGTAGTTCTTACTATCCTATGCAAAAACAAGGAAAGGCAAGCTGTTGATTGATGTTAAAAATGTAGAGAAGAAAATTGAACTGAAAAATAAGTAACCTGGGATCTAGAATTGCCTAGTTAGAAAGTGTGCTACAAATGATCTGCTGGGCACTCTTTCTCACTCTTGCACTCACAAATGTCTGTGTATTCCCCTCCTTCTTGTCTTTTATTTACAGGTAAGTGGAAAGATACATTTCACTGCAATACCTAATTTGTCAGTGTTTGTAGACATTTAGCCTTGCTTTAATACTTTTTACAGAATCATAGTATCATAGAATAGTTTGGGTTGGAAAGGACCTTTAAAGGTCATCTAGTCCAACCCCCCTGCAATTAGCAGGGACATCTTCAACTATATAAGGTGCCTAGAGCCTCCTCCAATCTGACCTTGAATGTTTCCAGGGATGGGGCATCTACCACCTCTCTGGGCAACCTATTACTGTGCTTCACCACCCTCACTGTAAAAAATTCTTTCCTTATGAAAAACTAGAAACCAGAAGGCTTTTCAGATGAGGTCTTCTTGCAGGCATGTATTTATGGCCTGTTTCCAAAAACAGTTCAAAGATGAAATTTAATGGAAAAGTGCCATAGAGCTTTTTTTTTTTTTAGAGGAGAGGCCATATGTTAATCCTGTTGCTTATGCTGAATTGCAGTGAAACTGGTGAAACTTCATGCAGTGAACTATTGGTGCGGACAAAGTTATAGGAGCTTATTTCAGGTGTAGCTGTGAGTGGTTTTGCCTTTCATGTTCAATATAACTTTATGTTAGCATAACCACGTCTTGTTTTTACTTCATATATCTGCTTTTGTTTTATTTTCCTGTTAGTTATTACTCACTATTATTTGATAACATACAATTACAATAACTACTTTATACAGCATGTTATCAATGTTAACTGGGATGTTCTTTAGAAAACCAAACAAAAATGTTTTCTAATAGACTCATTAATAGAATATTGCTCTCTGGATACTGTTTTATACAAGATTTATATATTATAAGTCACATCAATGAGATCTGACATCAAGATGATGCTCAACTAGTGCAGTAAATTCAAAGCCAATCTTAGTAAATTTCACAAAAGGCAATTCTGACAGATAATTTTATGACAGAAAAGGAAAATCCTTGTATGGTAATGTCCTGGTTTTGGCTAGGGTAGAGTTAAATTTCTTGCTAGTGCTGTGTTTTGGATTTAGTACGAGAAGAATGTTGATAACACACTGTCGTTTTCAGTTGTTGCTAAGTGTCCTCCTAGTCCAAGGACAGCTCCCATGCCCTACAGACTGAGCTAGGTGCACAAGATGGGAGGGAACATAATCAGAACAGCTAGCCCAGCTGGCCAACGGGATATTCCATACCATGTGACGTCATGCTCAGTATATGAATGGTAGGCATGTTCCAGGATGTAGCAATTGCTGCTTGATTATCGGTCAGCGTGGGTGGTGAGCAATTGCATTGTACATCACTCATTTTTTATATTCTATCATTACCATTATTGTTTTCCTTTTTCCTGTTCTATTAAACTGTCTTTATCTCAACCCAGAGTTTTTCTCACTCTTACCCTTCCAATTCTCTCCCTGTCCCACTGGGGGGTGGTGTGGGGGGGGGGAAGTGAGTGAGCAGCTGTGTGGTATTTGGCTGCCTGCCAGGTTAAACCACGACAGGTAGTTTCCCAAAAACTGACACTGTAATTCAGATGAATAATTTACTGTTTGTAAAACAACAAACACCTGTAGAAATATAGGTCTAAAAGACAGTACAAAGCAAAAGATCTTGGTTCATATTGTCACCTAGCCTGAAAGAGATTAAACTCACATTGTCCTTATCCAGTACCCCAAAGAAGCAGGCCATAGATTAGATTTTCCCTTTCAGCTTCTGGAAACTGTGAAATGCATAGAAATGAAAGTTTTGAAGGTTCAGAAAGAGAGAAATCAGGAAAGTATTGATTCTGTCCTAGGACACTGACAGAAGGGATTTTGGTTCCTGCTTCCTTAGCTTATTTTTCGGTTTTAGTCAGTGCATAAGCTAATGTGCATTTTCCAGAGAGCTAGCTCGGGACGCCCAGTTCTGCATTCTCTTAGCTGAGTACTGTCAAAGCTATGGCTAAGCAAAGCCTTCTCCTGTCTCCCTTTTCAGAATCTACAATCTTTGCCTTTTTGACAACACAGGGGGCTAAAGATGATGGGAATGTGTTCAGTCAGAATACCTAGAGCCAAGTATGGGCAAGTATGAGCCCAAACTTGGGCAATTCCCTGTAGTGTGAGAGCTATGGGTTCAGTCACCTTGGACAAGGCTCTCCACTGAGATATCCCACTTCCTGATAGATCCTTCTGATTTTTCAGTTGCAATGCAGGAGATAGCTATTACCATTATTTGTGATGGTGCATTCATATCCCCCCTTTCTTCCCTGGGCGACCTGTTGATCTGGGTCGCTTGTTGATCTCAGAAATTTCCATGAAACCTCGGCCTTGGTGTATTAAAGTCTGGCAGCTGAGCACTCCATGACTGTATCAGAAACTCTGCATAGCTGAGGCTGGGAACTTACTCCTGCTGCCTGGCCCAGGTGTCCAGTAGAACAACACTGAAACCTTGAGAATTTTTTAGTAATTACCACCTGGGACTGTGGCCAGGATGGAAATTTATGGATGACTAAAGCCAACCATCCTGTGAACCTATAAATGGTGGTCTTAAGTGAGACCCTTTGAGCTCTTCTGGACCGCAGCGGGCTGCGCCCAGCATCTCCCTCTGAGTGGGACGCCTCTCAGAGCTTGCAATCTTTCGGGCCTGCGATATACGGAGGATTGTTGGGTCCTGGGCTGAGTCCCCTTCAAAGC
>NW_009195600.1:0-15026 GCF_000690835.1 Fulmarus glacialis | reverse complement strand
GCTGGAGGGCGCGCTGCACTGCCTACCCCGCGCCTGCTCCTCGCCCTACAAGCGTTCGTCAAGGTCTACGAGGAAGGTGCCATCACTGGGAGTGTTTAAATTGCAGTTGGACACTTCTCTAATAAACACGTTCTCATTGACAAACAGGGTGAGCATGAAGCAGGAATTAAGCCAGGGAAATTCCACAATTTATATTATACAGGAAATCAGATTAGATTATCCCTGTGGATCCTTCAGGGCTTAAACCTGTGAATCTGCTGGCAGGTTAATAGCTTCTCTATTTCCCCCTCATGAAAGTGAAAAAAACAGGTCTTTCAGCCACACAGGGAGGTTAAGTGCTCGCTATCTTTATTACACAAGACACCGTACCCGCTGGCCACCTTCCTCAGTTCTCATCTGCCTGGCGCATGGTACAAATTACACTGCTACGAGAGGCAGTTAACAAACTCCCTGGAAGTGCGGTTGCGCTTCATCAGCCAGGTCAACAGGCGGGAGGCATCTCCCTGTGTCAGTGCTTTTCTGCCCCAAAAGCCACTGCATCCAGTAGCATCATTTGTGTTGAGCATAAGCTGCAGCCGATATGTGATCGGCTTAGTGCAAGCCATTTGCCGAGCCAGCGAGCAGAAAGCACCATGAAGTAACATTGTGCTGCTAAATCTGTGATGCATCAGCGTGTAATGGAGCTCAGAGCTGCAGGCATTGCCAAGGCAGACTCCGACTTTACCACGGTTTCACTGAAAACAGATGAATGCAGTATTGTCAACCTCAGCCAGCCAGAAACGGTGTCACGCAACCAAAAATCATATAATAGAATTTTTTAAAAGAACAATTCCAAGGAAAATTTTGCTTTTACCTTTTGGTGTTTCCAATCTGCTGTACCTAAGAGAATAGAAAACATCCCTTTTTATATTTATAATCATAAGACCTCTACACATCTCACACAATGTCCCAGGTCTGGCTCTTAGGCCAGCGCTGAATATTGAGCCATATCATAAAACTGTGGGAATTGTCAGCACTGAATAGAGTGCACATTTACAGAGACAAATAACCCCATGCAGGCAGACACAAATAACCCCCTTTCTTCGCTGGACAGCAGCCAGTTTATTGGCGAGTGCCTCTTCCAAGCTCTAGACTCAGCGCTGAGAGCCAGAGCAAGCATCAGCCCAGAGCAATAGTCAAAGTATAGTATGTCAATGCAACCAATACAGCTAGAGCATTTAAAAAGACATAGCACACGTACTTGACTGTGTGAAGAGTTCACATACTTGCAGAGTTCAGGGCTCATATATGCATACAATATAGAGAGCTTATTTTTCTTTGTTTACTCTCCAGGATTTGTGCTTGGCTATTTCAACAGCCACTCCTGGAGGCTGGAGGGATGATCGTTACTATATATAGAAACCTTTAGCTAGCTAAGAGTCAGAAAAAAATCTGAGTAATTGTTCTGAATGTTCAAAATACAGTCCACCTAGTGAAAAGGCTGCATCATGTCTCCCACAAAAGGAACAACTACCTGGTAGCATAAATTGCTTGTTTGCTTTAGAAAAATAAGATCCAAACCGGTATAATACAAAGACTAGTCCTGAACACGTCATCTCTTTATCTGCTGCCAGCTATCAGCATTGTAAATGGGCTTAAGCAACCACACCTCATTCTCTCACATAGTTCTCCTCTATCTCTCTTTCATCTGTAGATGCACTTATTAAAGTTAGATGAAAACACACCTTTTCAGTGCCTCCCACTGGACTAAAAGCCTATTAACAACATTGCAACAGCAACAGTTTGCACAGATGACCTTTTCCAGGCACAGAGGAAGGCTGACAAAAGGGTAAGGCAAACAGTTATCCTGGAGTAACCACTGGCTAGAGACCAAGCTGAACTTGGCCACCAAGCTGCAAATTAGTACAAGCAAA
Source organism: Fulmarus glacialis (assembly GCF_000690835.1). Taxonomy (NCBI): domain Eukaryota; kingdom Metazoa; phylum Chordata; class Aves; order Procellariiformes; family Procellariidae; genus Fulmarus; species Fulmarus glacialis. Next base: position 13,113 of record NW_009195600.1, on the reverse strand, counting down.
CTCAAAGTAGTCTGTCCACGTTTGGCAGTTAAAAACTGCAAATGGACAGTTAGGAGATTCCTGTATAGGCTTCCTATGTTGCAACTACTTGCCAGAAGATCCCATTCTCCTATAGTCCACCCGGAAAGGACAGCTGGCAGGAGGCCTGACCATCTGGAGAAATTGTTCATGCTGTTATGTGACATCAAAAAGTAAAGCAGGCTGGCAAAATATTAGCCTGCTATCATGCTAATTCCCATTTGTTTTCCCTTTTGTCTCTCGCGGAGCTGCACATGAGCTTCTGAAAACTTAGGGATAAAGCTTCAAGTTTGGCTCCTCCAGACAGGCCATCCCTAGCTACAGGTGGCCAGCTGGGGATTCTCAGCCACCTGGCTTCATTGCTTGATTTGCTCTAAGGACAAGCCCATCGCTGGCTTCAGTGGCCAGCCTTCTCCTGCCACAACTGCCTCATCTCTAGCACACAGAAAACACGCACCTGGGCTGGCAGCACATTTCTAGATCTTCAGTGTGCTACCATGCAGCTCTGCCATACGGCAGGAGGCATGTAACTGACATTTGTGGGTATGGTGCAAAGCAGCAATTAAACTTCTTGGACCTCCAAATACTGTATGGGGCTGAGATGTTGGGCAGTCCAAGCAGCTTAATGGCATCTCTTTGACAATAATAACCATCCACAGTCATTATTAACAGCCTTGGCCTCTCCCACAGACTGATAAACTCCACACGGGAAAACACCTGCAATGCTCCTAGTGCTCACTTCCAGCTTCCCATTCCTATTCTGCTCCTCTTTTCTCCCAGCTATCATCATTCTGTGCAACACAAAATAGGAGACTAATTCATCACAAGCCTAAGTGCATTGTGGTCCAGACTGAAAGGTGTTGCTAGAAGCTGAAACAGCATGTTTGTAAGCAATTTAAATACGGAAAGGCACAATCTAACATTATGAAAAAATAATCCACCACTTTAAGGCTTTTGCAAGATTTCCATGGAATTATGGTATCATCTCAAGTAAGGGTCTTACCACATAGATGGCAGAATTCAAACCAGCTTACGCTAGAAGATCAGTTTTAAAAGAAAAAGGTTTGTTCATTATGTGCTTCAAGTGAATCTTAAGACTTATGTCCCTCCCTGTTCACAGATGAGCATATGATTACATTTCTGTTAACAGGCAGCTGAACCTGTTAATACTTTGGAGTGCATCCTTAAAATAGAAAATAATTATATCCAGAAGACCCAGTGACCAAAGTTTTCAGGTCCCTTGTTATTTCCTTGTTTCCTTCTTTATTATCCCAGCCTCATTCTTTGAAGTTTATGTATCCTCTATTGCTTGTGAACCTTTTGAAGGGATCCTTCTGTTCTGCAAAGTTTATCTTCATGCAGACAGAGCTACAGACCACCTTCAACAGAGTATGTATGCTTATTCTTCTAAACATATCAGTAATTATTTTGCTATTTTAATACATAGATAGATTCAAATAAAATCATTAGCTTTGGACTTTGAATCTGCATCACAGCTCCACTGTTCTCAAGAGTGGGCTAAATCCAGACATGGATACAAACATCCAAATCTTACATTTGGGTCTGAAGTTCATTACTTCAATTTCAGGTGTGTTTTGATTTAGAGCTTTGATGTGCTTCAGAATAAAACTGAACTGCCGGCTCAGAAATGCTCTACAACAAAACAGAAGACTAAACAATCCCCTGAATAAACTTCATGAGTGAATCCTAAGCGTGTTTTTAGGAACTGCTCTGCTGCTTGCAGCCATGCCCTCCAGTGTACTACAACCAAGTATGATCACAAGAATTTTTTCCCCCATAATCTGACATAAGAACATGCTACAAAACAGGCAAAGGATTCACCAAGTATGATTTCAGACTGCTACCCAAGACGCAAATTTGTATTTTCAAATCAGTTATGTTTCCCACCAGGTCCTACCAAATCAAAAGAGAGCTGACAGAATAGAGCAGTGGTAAACAGAAAAGACACTCAGCACTTGAATGAAAAATGCAAGAGTGCTTCAAAAGAAAAAGGAAGGAACAGTAGGGCATCAATCTCTTGCCTTTCCCCAGGGCTTCTTTGCATCTCCTTATTTTATTGACAGTATCCTCTCTTTCTGTATTCTTAAAGCTCAGCTGTGGTGTGAGGCAGGGTCAGCAGTAATGTCAATCCAGTGAACTAAACTAAGCAGTTCTAGCAGGATTGGCCTGAGGCCACTGATTTCAATGGGAACTGCTAGATGCTCAGCATGACTGACGGTTAGGCTCTTTGTGGATCAAAAATCAGAATAATTTTGTTCCATCTGGCATTTTTCATGATCCCCACTGTGCCCAATATTGCAGTCTCACCACCCCACTTTTTAAAAATCACCCCTCAGCTAAAGGCATAAAAATTTAACAAGCACTTGAACAAGAAAAATAGTAGCAACAACCAAATTCTTGCATATTACAATTCTTTGGTAATTGGATAGAGACTCCTTAAACAAACGTACTTTTTCAGGGAGTGAAGACTCCCACTGCTTTTTGAGGTACTTCATTCTTAGACCCCCAAATCACTGGTAACTAGAAAACGTAGATGGGTGTCAAGCTGCTAAACTCTTTTCTAGGTCTTTTCTAGGTCTCAAGGTAAAAGATCTGCTGGAGGTCAAACAAGTTAATCTCTGAAGATGACCTAAAGAAAGTAGAAAATAGCAGGGGTAGTAAAGAAGGCAAAAAACACGGCTTGATAGATGGAAAAACTGAAGAGCGAAAGAAACTGCAGGAAACAAAGAGAAAAGAAGCTAAGTTGAAGGAAATAAAGTTTTAGACTAGAAACAAGAATTGCTGGACTTCACAGCAGGATACAACCCAGTATCCTGTCTCAACAGTGCTGAATGGCAGATGGAAGAGTACAAGAATAGAAGCAGCGTATAGTGCTTTTTCCCTGACAAACTCTTTCAGCTTTCAGAGACACACAGGGTAATAATTTCCAGAACCAGAGATGGTAACATTTGCGTTTAATAGCTTTTGGTGGAGCTTACTTCTGTGAACGGGTCTAGTCTGAATCCAGGTAAAGTCTCGGCATTGACAACACCCTCTGGCAGTAAGGCTCACAATGTACCTACATTGTGTATGAAGAAGTATCTCATTATTTCTTTCAGATTTGCTACCTATTTCTTGAACTATGAGAAATGGTAAATGATGCTTTCCTAATCACATTCTCTACTCCATGCACGATTTTTATACTTTTCTATCTCATTGTCTTTTTCTAAGCTAAAAACCTCATGTCATGCTCAACGCAGAAGGTGGTCCACATCTTTTATCACCCTATCTGCCTTTCTCTTTATCTTTTCTAGCTCTACTATTTTTCTTTAGAGATGTAATCATGTCAATGACACAGTGGTAGAGGCAAAGGAACCTGAATTTATTTCTGCAAATTCCTTTGAATGCTTCTGAAAGCACCTCCTTGAAAGCAAATGGTAAAAGATCTAGCAAATCTCTGCACTTTTATGTTTCTCAAAGTGTTTTCAGAAGCATGATGACCTCCTCCCCATACCACATACAAACTGAGAGAGCCTAATATAAGCATCAGGTCCCAAGAATGCATAAACAAAAGCATGGATGTCAACATAGAAATGATCTTATTGTGGGCTCTGTGTCTTATTGCATATGAGTATTGTACAATACAGTGAGCACTGTGGAGCGCTCATTGCACGAACACCGTACTGTCATATGTATGAAGTTAGCCTTTTTATTAGCTCTGAATTATTTGGGGCAAACAAGCAGCCCTGTCAAGGTAAATGTGTGGTTAAAAAAACCTGCAAATTGAAGGTATTTCCACGTTACAAGGAAAATACTGAAAATTCAGAAATAGACAAAAATGGGAAGAGTCTGGAAAAAGAAAATGATCTCCAGATGGAGGACAGGGGAATGCCAAAAGTCTTGAAGACGTTTTATTTTAATCCCAATTCCCTAAACATTGGATGTTGTTTATAACACAAAATTGCTTGTATTGTTTGTATGTTACTGCCTGATTTCTAAAGCGATGAAACAAGCTGTGGAAGCCACAGCAGGGTTCCCTTTTAAACATTAAATCAATGCACTACATCTGTTGAAATCCTGGAGAGCCCAAGGCAGCAATGCCAAATTCCAGAGTCTGTACTCGGCAGGAGCCGTGTGGTAAACGTCTGCATTTAGGTTCAAAGTTTGGCTTATTAGCTGTCATCCTCTGAAAATTCTTTGGAGGCTCTTCAGTTGAAGTGCTGGAACTGAGAGTTCTCTCCTCCCACCTCCAGCAACATTTCTGATACAGTAGAGGCCATGAAAAGCCTTGAACCATACAGGGGAGGACAATGAGGGGAACTCAACTGAGCCCCGTGGTTACTTCAGGACTTGATGAAGGCACCATCCCAAGATGGTGTTTTAATGTTTTTTCAGAGAAAAGTTTTCTACCTTTTTCTCTGTGCTGAAAGATGGGAAGTTCTCTGAGCTGACCAAAATGTACTGACACAGAAAATGTTAATGGAGTTAAGAAGTCATGAAAAGCTCCCAACACCCACATACAGATATGCCTAATGTTCAAAACAAAAAAAAAAGTTAAGAATTTACTTTACTAAACTCTCCAAATGCCTGAGGTCTGTCTGTCCTCCCACTGTTTATGCACACAGGAATCAGTCAAGTTGGGAACAGAAAGCTTACTAAAATACCATCGAAGGTCTGCGCAACGCTATGTTCAGTCCCGTATGACTCTGGGGCTGCTCCTGCTACTGCCGACTCAGACCTCTCCAGCAACACACTTAAGCATATTCATTTCATATGTCTGCTTAGGTGCAGTTAAATCTTCAGATTCGGGCCTCATGGTGAAATACCCTGTCCCCTCTGCAAATTGTCTGGGGGAGCACATAAAGAGAAGGTTTAAAAAGACATTCCTCGTTTCTAACCCTGAGATGCTGCAGGTTTTCAGTGGGCGACATCCTTTGACATGCTGCAGCCTGCCTATCTACCTCAGTGTCTTTGTTTTTAAAATGGAAATTATTTCTCCTTGTCGAGTGGGGGCGTTGAAAGAATGTATTAGCTAGTCATTGCTCTGTTCCTGGAATTAATAGTAAAAAACATGTAAGAAGGAGTTCTTGCTTAATGACTGTGATGCAGCGCTATTTTTTTCTGAGGTAATGACGATGACAATCAATAGCACGAAGCAGTGAGCATGATACGCATACTCCTACACGCTGGGCTCTCAGTTTAAAATGACTGTATGGTCCCCTATATGGTTTGCCGGACATGTCATACGATATTGCAATTTTCTTACTCTAATGTGAAATCCTAAATCTAACCTGAAATGTCAAACAGGACACATTCTTCTTTCATTTTCATAGCAACTGTCTGCTTTTCTGGATACTCAGTTTCCTGGCTTTTTTTTTTCTGAACTCAGTTTCCACTGCAAACACACATATGCAGGGATAAAGTGCACAGACAGACTGGTCAGATAATACTTGTCTTGGGCTTTTGGCTCACCTGAACAGCTCTGCACAGGTGACCTGTTCATGAGCAATTTGCCTGCCTGGGACTGTAGAGGCGCTGCAAAAGAAAGCTCCAAAACCTTTACAGTCAGCATGCCTGAGGTATTACAGAGAAAAAATTGGCTCAGGGTTAAATCTAACTCAATATTAGGTGTTGGAGCACGGTTGTACCACCTAAGACTTTACTGATTGAGTCCAGGTGTTACAGACAGAAGACTTCATTCTAAGAAGCAGTGAAATTGAAAACTACTTGGGGTGTGACAGGCAGTTAGTTAAATACAAGGTGTTACAGTGGGGCAAAAGAGTGAATGCAATGCCTGGATGTTGAAATGGAGGAACCTTGCCTAGAAGTACATTACTACTACATTTGGTATTACTACAGCAACTATATGGTACCTAGTTCCAGTGCTAAGTAGTGAAGAAAGATCAGCTGATATACTGAAGAAAAGACAGTGGAGAGCTGTGAGAACGATTAAAAGAGCTGAGAAGAAATGCTTTAGTTTCTTATATGAAGATAACAAGAAATACAAAGAGATCCGATGATGAGAACCAAAACCCTACAATATCCACACTAGAAATATGTTACATTTTTCGAAAGAAAGCATAAACCTTTGGAAAAGCATACCAAGATTTATGATGGATTTTACCTCATTACAAATTTTAAATTCAAAATTGGTTGCATTTTTCTAAAAGAGATGCTCTAGTTCAAATAAACTAAGATATTGAACTCCGATGATCTGCTTAAATGGGAAGCTGAAACCTATGGTTAGAATTGTCTCTTGTGGTCTGATCTATGAACACAGCCTTTTTCATAATTTGGGTTGGTTTTGAATCCTCCTTTCCTAATTCTATGTTTTTCAGATGTGAACAAGGTGATTCTCCAAATTCGCAGATGAAACCATTGAGATTTTGCTTTAAAAAAACACAACTCTCTCTCAGCTGCAGTCACATAATTTCCCCCCCCCCCCCCCCCACCCCCCCCCCAAAAAAACACCACAGAAAACAAAAAACGCACAAACCATTAATTTCTGCCAATATTCACCTCCTAAGGAAGAAAATTACATTTCAAAATAGTGCAGAGATTCCTACCAGTATCTCTGACAAAAAAGAAACAGTACTCACTTCTGGAGAGGGTATCCCCTAATCCCCCCATCAGCTTCATTCAATAATTCAGCTAGCTAATCTCTTCCCTAATTTACTCAGGACTGCCCAACTGGATTGATCCCACTGGTTTGATTTCTCACTTGGACTGCAACAGAAGACCATACCACAAGGATATCGGATCTCTATCAGGTTGTCTGTACCTCAAGAGAAGGGGAAAAAAGGTGATTTGCCCAGGTAAACTGCAATGTCCTACCAACTAGAGCAGCAAATGCTGGCAGGAAAGAGAGAGAGCTGGTAAGAAGCTGAATGGTTGTGAGGCAGCTGGTGGGAGAGCAGAGCAGAGGCTGCTTGTGCAAAGGGCAAAGAGACCTCCTCACTCTGGGACCCCCATCCATACCTCGAAGGCAGACACACGTTAGAGCTCCAAACTCCAGAACGGGTTTAGTAACTGCCCACTTCTGCTGCTTTCGCTATCCAAGTCACTTCTGAAGGGTCCTGATGATGCTGAAATCTGGACAGCCTCTTCAGCATCTTTCACTGGCTGGATAGTTTTGAACGCAGGGATAAAAGGATCACGTCGCTCATGGCTTTTCACACCTACATATGGGAAACTGCTGAAAGAACAACTGAAATTCCTCCTTCCCTTCTAGCAGGCTCTCAGCCTTAGGCCTGCTCTGGATGTTATGAGGACGCAGAGCGCTGCCCCTCAGGAGGACACGGCTAGAGCACAACTGCCACTGCTGTGTTTGACTCCTTTCCAATGGGAAAAGCCACACTCCAGTCACTGCTGGGTTTTGTAACAACACTTACATGAAGACCAGTTAAACGCTGCTCGCTGCTGTCCTGAAGGTTTAAATGATGTAAAATCACCCTACTGTCAAACATTTACTTAACATATTGGCACTGCATGGCAGGTGAGGGGGGAGGTTGTCCTATTTATTTCAGTCTTGACACTCAGTTACCTCTGGCCTCACACAGTACAGGTGATAACCATAATACAGCAGCCCGCTGCTCACATTTTAGACACCCAAATGCTTCCTCGCATACAGGAAGTGTCGTGCAAAAATATCACTGCATTACTGGGCTTGAAATCGGGATTTTCAAAGGGTTTTTAGACAGACCTGGTTAAGAATGTTTTATTTTAAGGCAAATGTTGGCACTGTGAAAAAGTTAGCTTGTTTCACCCTGGTGGGGAAACAAAAAGAGTTCTGAAATATTCTAGTTAGGAAACATTTCCATTGCATCTCATAGCAATGGTGCTCCCACTCTCTTCCCTAACCTGCACTACGCAGGTGCCTCCTCACAGTGCATGGAAGCAGTTGCATCACTGCTCTGCTTCTCTAGCTCTGACATACTGCTGTTGATGTCATCTTACAGAGAGCAGAGAGAGCAGGAAACAGGAATCCCCAACTCCAGCTCTGATAAGATACGTCAGAACAAACCCATAGGAAATATTTTTCTTTCAGGAAAGTTAGCTCTTTTATGATGAAACTGACTTTTTTTTTAAGGAAGGAGAAGTTATTGTTATGCAAGGTTAATTTGACAATGCCAAATTTCTACTTAAAAAAAACAGAAAAGGGAACTCTACATTGATGTGCAGCAGTATCAATTCAGCCACGATGAAACTGCATCTGCCTTAAGACACAGCCTGAGCCATTCACTTGCATGGAATTATGATTGCCTGCATGAAGGCAGAATTTGGTTCTCAAGTTAACATTTCACTGCATTAAGATTTTTTATGTAAAATAAAGCTTAATCTAATTCTATTTTCTATAGAATAATTTTCTCAGTGTGATCAAAAACATGTTGCGCAATAAAAATACATACACATACACTGCATAGCACTATTCAGTTCTTAGTATCCTACATTCTATATGCTGTTATTCTTACCTAGTGTGATGTCTATATTTAATGGGAGCCCGTGAACAAGCACTACACTGAGACCAAAGATGCCCACCTGGCACCTGAAGGCCGCACCCTCAGTCAGTTAACCTCCTCCTGCTGGTCATAATGCCACTCGCTATTATCTGATCTGAAACCAAAGATGTGCTTCGAAAGGGGAAGCTCTGCCTTTGTACTACTTAACGCAGGGAACTGAAGAAGTGACGTACATGTGCATTTCATACAGGTATATTTGCTGTGGGGATAGCATATATTCAAAGTATCAGTCTTCCCAAAACAAACACCCTAATCAACGAAACTAATCAATTCAACAGAAGATGACCAGACTTTTACAAGATGCCCCCATGTACATTCTTGACTGGTATTTTCCAGTATTTTAAAATACGCACATTCTTAATGGCAGCTGTAACTTCCAAAACTCATGCTAAATCTCTTGCTTCTTTGTCATTAAAGAGAGAGAACCAGCCCTCCAGGGCTGTACCTATTAGACTTTTCTCTAGTGACACCGAGTCAATATAACTTACACTCAGTCTTGTAACCTTTGTGCCTTGAATACCAAGAAAAGGGCGGGTGGCTTTTTTGGCAGAGCAGATTGGTAAACCTGTGATGGAAATATTTTGACTGCTTAGTCACTCCAGCTCTAACTCTAGTGAAAGGTCTAGAGATTGATCTGCACGTGCAAATGTCTTGGCAGGTGGAGAGAAGAAGGGGTTGGGAATAGGAAAAAAATTAGATTGCTTACCAGTAATAGGAATTAATTAGTTAATGTTTATAATGCGCTTCGAGTACATGAGCCTAAATGCTATTAAATAATTGAAGCTCTCCGAGGGGGGGGGATCATGGAATAACAGCAGGGATTTTTGTTGTCTGTGTGTCTGACTATTAAGCTTGTTTTGCTTATATCTGACCATTTGTGAAATAGTCATGAAAAAACACCCAACAGAGTAACCAACAAAACCAGTGAATCAGAAGTGCTGATAAGACCGTAGGCACAACAGTGTGGGAGTTCTGCCTCAAATACAAACTCTTTCAGGTCAAATATACTGTAAAATACACAGGAAATAAACACTCATGCACCAGGGGATGAAATTCTGACCTCACATTAATGAAAGTTCCCAAAAACTCCACCAGCCCTGAATTACATCATTGTGAATCTCATTGGAATATTCACTAAAGAAATTACCAGCACTGCAGTATGTGCCACAGAGGAATAAAGCAAGTACAGCACCAGTAGTCCCCGCAATTACTTCAGACGCCTGTAAAATATCAACAATACTTAGAGCCAAAATTTACAAATCATCTAGCAAAGACTACAGCTCTGAGCAATAAACAATGTGCACTTGCAAAGAAATCTTGTTGCACAAACTTCACTTCTACTGGATTGCAAAATTAGTGGATGCAAAGAATACGACAGGCTTTTTTGCTTTGGGGATTTTATTAAGGCATTTGCTACAGCAGCTCCCTGTCATACTCAGTTCAAACTGCCTCAGACCTAAGCAGTCACAGGATGGAAAATTGGCAGCAGCTCTATAAACAAAGGATAACGATCAGCAGCAAAGTGTTAGAGGAGGTGAGAGAGTCTAATGGAGCACCGCAGGGACTGCTAGCACCTGTCTCGTTTAGAAAAACTAAATAAAATTAATAGAAGTACCACACAGTAAAAGGGCCGATTAAGGAAGGGGCACTCCCTGACCATGTGGAGTACTACGCCTAAATAGTTACCACAGAATTTGCTCAGTTCTGTTTCTCCACAACAACATATGAAATATAAGAAGTAAATTTTATTTGACAGTGAGTCCACTGGCAAGTGTTATATACTGCCACAAAATAAGATGGATTTGGAGGTACATGAAAGTCTATGTGCCTGAAGGAAATAATCTATATCATAGATAATGAACGTGAGAGAAAAATTCCAGTATTTGGGAGGGATACTAGAGCACAAGTCTTTGATTGCAGACAGTAAGTCACTTGATATATCTTTGCAAGTCTCAATACGTGTCATTTTCTGAGTTAAGACCCTAAATAGGGGTATTCAGAAAGTTGCATTTGATTTGAAGAAGGCGTGAGGAATGGTGGAAAACCTCACCTGCTCTGTAACATAAGAAAGATTTTTCTAATGCTTCTGCATTAAATACTCCTAAGAACTTAACGGCACTTTGCTATACCCAGCTTTAACGTAGATACACTGCATGAGGGAGAAATCTTAAAACTTCTTTTGAATCCTATTACATAGGACTCCCTAGGGACACTGAACTTGGAGCTACATGAAAATGATTGCCCCTATACTAGATGTCAGACAGGCTAAGAAGTATGAATAATAGTATTCCTTGACATTCTGATGTTAGAGCTGTTGATTACTACTGTAGCTAAAGTCCGTCTCTGGCCTTAATAAGCTACTGTGGTCAATTTTTAGGAATCATAGAATCATAGAATCATTTAGGTTGGAAAAGACTTTCAAGATCATCAAGTCCAACCGTTAACCTAGCACTGCCAAGTCCACCACTAAACCATGTCCCTAAGTGCCACATCTACACCTCTTTTAAATACCTCCAGGGATGGAGACTCCACCACTTCCCTGGGCAGCCTGTTCCAAGGCCTGACAACCCTTTCAGTGAAGAAGTATTTCCTAATATCCAATCTAAACCTCCCCTGGCGCAACTTGAGGCCATTTCCTCTCGTCCTATCACTTGTTACTTGGGAGAAGAGACCGACCCCCACCTCGCTACAACCTCCTTTCAGGTAGTTGTAGAGCGCGATGAGGTCTCCCCTCAGCCTCCTCTTCTCCAGGCTAAACAGCCCCAGTTCCCTCAGCCGTTCCTCATAAGACTTGTGCTCCAGGCCCTTCACCAGCTTCGTTGCCCTTCTCTGGACACGCTCCACCACCTCAATGCCCTTCTTGTAGTGAGGGGCCCAAAACTGAACACAGTATTCGAGGTGCAGCTGCAAACGGAGGGGAGAAAACCGAACAGTCGGAGGCTGCTTGTGCAAAAACCACTAAGTGCAAATATCACTGTGAAAGACACTTTCTGAACCCTTTGCCCATCCCACATGAATACCTCTTTAGGCACTCCTCCTTTCCAAAAGGTGAGCGTTGACTGCAAGATGACTCTTATCGTCCAGCTCCTGGCACAAACGGTTTTGATGGCTAATGCAGGGAAATGATCACACCACCTTCAGAAGTAAGAGATTTGATTAGGAGAGTAAAATCACTTCCTTTAATCATCATGAGGTATAAGAAGCATAGAGTTCAGTTTCAACACACAGAAAATGCCCACTTTGCTGAACAGAAAACCAGAAATATTGGCTTTCTGTCAAAATATTTGATAACATCCTTAATTTTAAATATGTAATTCACTAATTTCAAGAGCCTACTTTGATGTAAGGTGACACCTTGCTAAATGAGAACCAGCTTACCATCAAAGCAGTCTGCAACTGAACTTATCATCCTCACAGCAAAACACAAGGTAAATTACTGTAAACAAGAAATGAATTTGCCTCACTTCTCAGTACTTTCATGAACGAATTCACTCTTGCAATCATATTTTCCGCACTTGGTTTTCCTCCTTTTACATTCCATTTAATTTAATTTCATTTCATTACCAGTAAAATTTATGCAAATCTATCCATTGCCAGCGTGCGATACGTGTATCGTGAAGCTGTGGGAACCTGCAGCTGATTTGCTGCGTATGGGTGGACCCTGGTGCTGAGATCTGGCAGAGCTGGGCTCCAGTGCTGTAATTACATTCTTGACCTTTCCTTCTCACATGCGGCCCTGTAGCCAGTTACCCATCTTTACAAGGTCTCAAAATAAACTTCTTTGGTAAAGAGGCAAGACCAAAACATGCAGACTATGCTTTTTTAGTTAACTCTTGTACTAGCTTACCAAACTATTATCTGATGCCAGAAGATTATGTGGTTTGTGCTAAAGGTTTCTTTTCAGTAATGTGAAGATACACTGAAGACAAAACACAGCTTTCGACTACCATAGCTTTCTCCAGGCTGGGTTGCAGAGGAAAACTCTACCATAACAAAGAGCCTCCCAAGCCGGCATGATCCCTGTTGGGGCCCTGTGATGAGAGACTGGCTCTGGAATTCTTCTGCAGCCTCACAACACAAGCAGAAGCCGTTCTTGTCAAGTCTTCTCTTTCCTTGTGTATCGGCTGATTCTCTGCCTTTCTCAGCCCCTGAAAATGGGGGCCCATTGTCCTGAGAAGATTGGGGGAATCTGTTAGAAAAAAGTATTCTGGGGGAAAAAAGTCACATCAGGAAACTGTTTTTCCTGTTGTTTTTGAACAACCTGCAATCGCTGTAAAGATTCAGATTTACACAGGCTCAGCTGAATGCAAAGCAGGCAACCTGTGCTCTGCGCACGCAGAAGTAGGCAAAACGCACACTAAGGTAAACCGTAGTGCCACGGGCAGGGTTTTAGATATGCAGGAGGCTTTTCTGCCGGGTAGTCTGAAACGGAGCACCCCGATTTTACGGAGGAGATAGACCGCTTTTTACCCGAGTAAAAGCAAGAGCCACGCGGAAGCACTGGTGAAGGCCAAGGCGCCTTCGCACTTGAGCCGCCACGGGCTTCCCGGCTGGAGCCCAAATCCCGACCAACGCA
>NW_009195599.1:0-8784 GCF_000690835.1 Fulmarus glacialis | reverse complement strand
TCTCTCCATGGTGGTCCACTTGTCTGGGTTTTTATACTAAGCACGATGACACATGGCATAGAATACCCCATTGGCCAGCTGGGTCCACCACCCCGGCTGTGCTCCCCCCGCCCCATGCGAGCATCACCCAGCAACAGCCAAAGCATCAATGGGCCATCAACGCTCCTTTCATACCAAACCCAAAACACAGCACACCCCCCAAGCTACTGGGAAGAAAGTTAACTCTGTCCCAGCCGGAACCAGGACACCATATTACCTCATGATTTGGCTAGCACATTTTAGATTAACCTTTGATTAGGTTCATTACCTTAGGTAAAGTGAATCCCACTTTTTATTGTTGCATTTTTTCGTCTCACAGATATGCACCATCAGCTCCTCTTCTGCAGAGGGGATCTCTACCACCAGCATCTATTTTGATGCCTCCTAAAGTAGAATATGATAGTTAGGTACTTATATGCTCTAATTTATCATAAAAAAGTATAAATATTTATTAGCTGAAATCACTGAGTGACTTTTCATAAAAATCTGGAACTTCTGCTAACAAAAGACATATTTCAGGTATGCTTATCATTTTAATCTACCAGTTTGTCAGAAAAGCACAGGGGATTATCCTTCAGAGCTATATATTAGTATACAGCTGGTAGGTAATTTGAGCGATAGTATACTATGGCTGCAGAAATTGTGAACTTTGAGAATTAGGCTGGACTATTTTGATTGCAATTGGTATATTTGATAGAGTGGCATGAATTTAAGATGCAAAGCAATAAACTGCAGTTTCTATATTGAACATGCTTACTATTTGTTTATCATACTAAAACTAAATATGAACTTACCAATCAAAATACCTTCTTAAGGTGGATACTACTTAAGTTCATGCTCTGACAGTCAAATTACTTTTATATAATATTATTTTTACTGACACAGCATTATCATTATTTTGGTTTTGCAAAAAAGATCCAACAATTAAGAAGTAAGTCAGCAGCTAAAAAGTTAATGTAGTTTGCCAGTTCATCTCCAGTTCTTTTGAATTTTAACCTTAATTTTGGGGTCCTTTGCTTTTTCTAGCATGCTGGCCTAATTTTCAGAAGTCTCTACATAAATTATTTTAACATAAAAAAGAAAGAGAGCTGGATGTGTTCTTGCCAAGATGCCCTCCACTCCCCAGCCCATCCCAGCTACAAAGCTCTGTGCCTCATTTTCCTCCACTGTAAAGAGGCAGTGCTAACAAGAATAATTGCATAGGCAGATCCTTCAAACCATGGTGAAAAATGCCATATTAAGCTGGGCAAGAAAGTTGGCAGGCTAACACAATTTTCAAGTAAATGTGAACTTTTGAGTAGTGAAGTTCAGGTTATGTTTATAATTTATACCATCAAGCCCAGAAAATCTACACAGGGAAAAGAGGCCAATTATTAAAGAGTGCAGCTCTTATAAGGAAAAGCTGGCAAAGCTTTTAGGTCATTACAGGGCACAGGATGAATCCTAAAATACATTTTTAAAAGCATCTAGTGCTGCAAACTCTTTGCAAACATATTATGAAGCAAAACTCTGAGTGTCTTTTATAAGCTTTGGGTATTTTCAATGTCTTTCAGTTCTGCCATTCTCTTACACCATTGGTTATGATGCACTCATACTGACAGAAAATATCATCCATTCTCACCTAAATTAGTAAATCTGCTGTGAAGTTTTTATTACTGTGTCTCACTTTCAGTCAAAAAGAGGCTGATAGTTTTATAACACATTTACAAAATCCTACATGTATCCATTTAGAAAGATACATATTATGATTATTTTCTACCTATTGTTGCAAGTCAGAGATAAATTGTAATTAAAACCACAGTAAATATTACTTGCCTATGTCCTAAACTAAGTTGTTCATGAGAAACTTTCCAAGTTACTGCTGAATTTTCTGCTGTTTGGAGAATAAATAGCTTGCTAAGCATAGAGAGCAGAAATCAGCATGCAACATGACTTCCAGTTTCCCTGGGTAACTAGTATTATGTAAATAGACCTAAAATAATCATTTAATGAATCTTTTTCTAATATTACTGTAGCTTCTCATTCTGTTTTTATGCTGTTTTTGTGCATTCTACCTCCTCTGAAAACACCGTGAATTCTATTAGCAATTCACTTGCAACAGTATAAAAAGTGAAGGAATCCTCCCTCATGCCACATTGACATACATACAGCCAATATGAACAGCATATGACAACATGGTGAATTGTGTGATAGAGACAATCTTCTCTTCCTTATACTATAAGCATTTGTCCATTTCTTTGGGATTGTTCATTTCTTTGAAATTGAATTTCATTAAACACTCTGTGCTGCAGTAGTGTAAAAATGCAAAATGCACGATCAGAAGTATCAGCATGGTACTTTTTATACTGATTCAGTTGCTGGATTTTTTATCAGTATTTTATTACTTCCCTTATTATTAGTTATTTTATCAGATTTTCATCTTAATATGCTGCATATAATAGACACATGCTTATGTCTATTTCTTTCAGCTGAGCAGATATGCAGGTGCTTAAAGTTAAAGACTGTTCGAGCACTTTGGTCGAAATGTTAACCGATGATCATACTGGGACATTCCATAACTCTCCAGTCTTCAAGAAGGACATCCTTCAACCATGCTTCTAACTTTCACCCTGCAGTAACAGGTTAACAGCAAGTATTGAAACCAAGCTCTAATCATTCATGGGCTTGGATGAAGGAAAGGGAGTAGAGGCTTACATAGCTGATATTCCCTCTGCACTTCTTTCTTGAACTGTACCATTATTAAAATCAAGCTGTACAGTTGGTTTGGGACATCACAATTTAAAATGTGTTGAAAGCAATTTGTGTTCTTCTTGAACTTCAGGAAGCGTGATTTTAATGAGTGCAGAAAATTTCTGAAGCCACATGTAATCCTCATATAGAAATACTTATGAGTTAACTGAAGCCTATGCTTACTCTTAATTTTTAATCACCCAAAGTTGTTATATCAGGCTTACATAAAGAATAAAAAGCAGATGTCAATTTATTTTAAATGGATGTAGTTATCAAGGATACATAAATTTGAAATGGCATTCCTTCAAGGACAGCTCTGAGTCTTTTCACTGCATTTGATTTGTTTCAGTAGAAGCTTAGCAAAACCTAAAGAAAGGTATGGGCACAAATCAGTTCTGAAGATAATAATAATAATAATAATAATAATATACAAACATAAAAAGAAATACTGCTTTTTTTATCTCCTACTCACATGGAAATACAGTTTGAGAATACAAAATTAAAAGGAAGGATAAAAATCACATGTCCTTCTATTTATACCAGAATATAAGTAATAGTTTGCATTGCAAAAAGTGATGAAGAATTTGTACTGCAATTCTGCATCATCATATGGAGGATACCTTTAAGAAGCAAGAGCAACTACGACTGAATTACATTGTCATCTTTTTTTCCTGATTTTCATCTTATGATCCTTATCTTTCTGCTAGTTCAATGATTTCTTTGGGGTTTTGCATTTTTCTTGTGACTAATATTGCTATATTTTAATAAACAAATTCCTCTAAAGCAGTTGTTTTAAATCCTGAAGGGAATAGATATATACTTATTATGCTCCCTGCAAAAGACCAGCATTTGGTGAATTTCTTTTCTGCAAGGTGCATACAAAAATGTTGGAAGAGGGAGTCTGACAATCTGGTCTTTCCCGGGGATAGAATGCATTCTAGAAAATCCCAAGTCTGGGTTTCTGAGTACTGCTCTCATGTTATTGGAAGTAAGTAAGTAAGTGTAAAAGCTTTTTTTTTTCAGGCTGCCTTTGGGTTGTTTTCTTTTTTTTTTTTTTTTTTGGTTAGGTTCCTGTAGTCATTATACCTTTTAGCTAAAAGAACAGACATCTTTTATGCCTACTTATATGGATTATATCACAAGGCAAAACAAATATTTCAATTATTGATGTTAATTCATATCCCCTAATTAAAGAAAAGAAATTTTTAAAATTCACTTAAAGACTTACTCAGAAACTGAAGCATTGTAAATCTAATTTTATATGATATTAGAAAAACTATATTCGGGTAGTACCTTGTTACCAAAAATACTAAAGACAACTTGGTTGAAGAACATAATAGTTGCTCCTTTTTATACTCTAAAGATTTATCATTATCACACAGCCATCAACTATATGAGTTTGATCACCAGGGAGAGAAAAAAAACCAAAACACCTTTGAGCTTTGTTTCTTCAACCTTCCTCCCAAAGCAAAACAAAAACAAGCTATAAAAATACCTCTCTGAAAACATTTGAAATGTAAAGAAACTCTTAAAGTTACATGGTAATTGCTCAGAATTCTCAGGAAAAAAGTTTAGATGACAAATTCAACATTAATTCTTTCTTTATGTATCTTTCTTATAACATGTGGCCTCTTATTTCCCTAATAAGGCATTTTATCTTGTTTATCAAGTACTGTATCATCCACGTCAATAGTCTACTAATCTCAAAGCACAGGAACTGATTTGTTGTCCATATAAAAATGAACTCGATCCTAAAAATTCCAAAGCAGTTACATTGAGAAATCAAAGTCCACAAAGATGTACTAGACTAAATTTTAAATAAACTTGTTTAAACAAAGTACACTTTCAGTGGACTTCCAGACTTCTATGGGTTTACAGAAACAAAAAGCATGGAGCAAATTCAGCTGTGTAAATGTGATGAAAACAACAATCCTGTGGGGAATCTTCAAACAAGTGTTAATCACCAGTTCTCCCTTTTTTAAAATAAATTTCCCATCCTGTATAACAAATGGGTAGAGATTAAAATAAAAGCTGGAGCAAGAAAGATTTTGTCATAGGTAACTGCAATAAAACATAATAAATTATTGTGTTCTAAGATGTCACTCCAGGGACTGAAAAAACAGATTTACAGATACTAAACTAAATTGTAACTGTGACAGAAGGAAAGAAATCATACTAATCTAAAAAAACCTAACTTTTTCCAAAATTTTCATTATTGGTAAGGAGTTAATCTTAACTTTTATATAGTATTTTCAAAATAATGTGCCCATTTATTTCTCCTAATAGAACAATGTATGGAATAATGCTG
Organism: Fulmarus glacialis; assembly: GCF_000690835.1. NCBI lineage: Eukaryota > Metazoa > Chordata > Aves > Procellariiformes > Procellariidae > Fulmarus > Fulmarus glacialis. Next base: position 3,707 of record NW_009195599.1, on the reverse strand, counting down.
AATTTTACAAACTGCTAGCAAAAGTTTGAGTCTGTTCCAGAAAATTTTCCATCTATAATCAAAGGTAAATATGTGCTTACATATTAGCTTTCTAGAGAAAGTGTTTGTACATAGTAGCAAGTAACATGAACATATATGGGAAAAAAATCCAGAACTTTCTATACAGAAGAATAGTGTTTATAACATTCTAGATGGGCAGCTGTTGTCTGAAAAGAAAGACCTTGAGTATAGCTAGAATCCACACTTTTCAGTATTCTTGAATCTTTAGCAAGTACAATTCGAGAGCACAAACTATTCTGCATTTCACTTTTACTGAATTTAATTTGGCCCATTGATTTCTTCTTGAGTATGGATTAATTGTTTGTTAATGAAAAAAATATCAGAAATAGAATAGTCACTTTTTTCTCTGAAAAAAATGTAAAGCATATGAAATGAAATTACATTGGAATTGAATGTGCATTGGTTCAAGGGTTAGGAACTGTAAAGTGACTAAGAAATAGTTGAAAATCAGCCTTTTTTACATTTCTATTTTTTATTTTCGATATAAATCTGATTGAAAAAAATGAATATTGAATTTTTTTAAAAAAAGTTCAATTCTCAAGTCATTTAAGTGATGACTTAATGACAAGATATCTGAAAACAAATAAGTGTTGGCATATGAATATCTGCACTGATCATAATAATAAAACCAAAACAAAGTGTACTGATTTTGTTGTGAAACAGAAGGTATGAAATAATTTTTTTTTTTTCTCTGATAGAAAGTAAATTATGCATTTCCACTATGCATTCTGATTTCGATCAGCTTATGATTTATATTTGTTTATTTTTTTAAAAAGCATTTTAATATATTTAAATATTTTCAATGAAATTGTGAGAAATTGGCAAAATATTGAGAAACAGAGGAAAAAGACTTTACATTTTGTTATGTTATTGTTTTTGCATTGCCCGATTTTGAAATCTCAGTCACTATCTTAGAAAATAAAAGAGAAGACTAAGCTGATTTCAAAAAAATCAACAGTCTTTAGAAGAGGTATTTAAAAAATTTCTACACTGGTTTGCCCAACTTGAAAGCATACACTTCCTCATTTTCAATGTAAGAAATACATAAGGCTATCAGACTTATGGGAAAATCTTTACTATGTAGGGCTTTATATTTCTACAAATTTAAAGCATCACAAACTGATGTGCCTACTTTTATGTGCCTTTAAGTGATGGATTAACTTGATATGTCATCTTTTATTTATTATATGTTAACATTTTTTTATGTTGACACAGAGAATTACTCCTTGTCAATTGCTTACTATTCCAAACCTGCTTTTATTAGATAAACTTTAAAAATAGAGCTCTTTATTTCAACCTTACTTATTTAACCACTTTTTCAATGTGCTGTCTTCTTGCCATTCTAAAAAAAATAGTTCAAGCTATGGAACAAATGTGCCATTTATTTATCGAAAGAAGAAAGTGCAAATGACATGTTACAGCTGATGCATTTTAGTTCATGCTTCAAGGCATCAGCAACTGTTGTGCATGTATCATAGCTACATGCATATTGTGAGTTTTGTACAGACAGAACTGATCTTCCTTTTACACTTCATATTTCCTTATTTTAAAATAAGAAAATAAACTCTCAGGCATGCATGTCAAAGAAGTTCAGTATGAATACAAACACTTATTTCTTTGCATAATTTTATCATTTGTATTTAAATGTCTTATAGAACTGGAAATAAGTGAAAGTTTGGAGAACATCTCTTAAAGACCAACTATAATGAAATCGGGAAGATCTTCTGTAATATTAGTTAGTTCTGAATCTCTTCTTTACCCTTTTTGCATTCCTATTTTTGTTGTCTCTTTTGCAATTGGCATATTAAACACTTTATCTTCAAGACGCTAATCCTTCATCTAGCAACTATTAATTAAGTTGCTAAGACTTTAACAGAGAATTATCTGTCTTTTTTTTCATGTAATTTGTGTGTTTAAATATTATCAGTTATTCTTTGAAATAAAAAAGTCACGCAGGCAGCGATCACTTCATACAAGAATTTCTAGTTTCTTTTTTTCTTCCTTTTCTACAAAAATCTGGGATTTTGCTTCTCTACTCTTCTAAAATGAAAACCTGCAGAACACAAAAAAGTCTGAAAAGTCTAATTGACATAGAACTCGGTGTAGATTAAGTTAGAAAAAAATAAGATGAAATACTACTGATACTGATATTTTCAGTCCTTATAGAGTCAGTGACAGTTTACATACGAGGAAAATAATTTATAGCCAAAATTGGTTCTGTAAATTAGATGTGACATGCCCCATTTATTCAGAACAAGATCTATAAAATAACTATGCTGCTGATCAGGTACACTAAGAATTTTTTGTCACGTTCTGTTTTTTCCCCTTCTTAATCTTCCTCAGGTATCAACCACTTTACATACCATGAAACTAGACAAGAGAGTCTCATGTTTTGATCTCATATGATAAATGCAAAACCTGTCTAATAATAGATAAATGTTAACCATTTAATAGACAAATGTCAACCACTGCTTTTTGTCTTTCTGTCTTAGATAAATAGGATTCATACTTAATTACAAACTTTAAACATGTTTTAGGTAAAAGTATCTATTCTGAATATTTCAAATCCAGTTTTTAATTTCTGTACGCGTCTTTTGCATCCAAAAAAAGAATGGGCCTTTTGGAAAATAAAAATGAGTATTTCCTAATTTTCCTGGGAAACTAGTTTTTCTTGCACTTTTTATTTCTTTTTTTCCATTTATTATGAAGGTGCTTTTCTTCCAAACATTTTATGTACTATAGAGTATCTCTTTCAAAAAATCCTATAAAGCAGTAGAAAAGCCAGAATCCAATCTCAAAATCCACAGTGCTATATACAAAATACTATATTTATAACAAGGAAAGGACAGAATTCCTTGATATTTCCTTGATAGGGAAATAAAGATGTGTAAAGATTAACTAGAGGAGCAATGACCAATCTCTAAACTCAGATCAAAACTTAAATCTGGGCAATTTGCTGCTGATTGCAGAGGCATTAATATTTGTCCTAATGAGAGACTAAGTTCTTGAGTCATTCATTTTTAGGGCCAGAATACTGGTCCTAATTGTAACTCTCAATATGATTTCCCCAATCAAACAGACCAACAAGTATTATTTAATGAACTCTAATTTCTTCCAGTGCGGTCATCTGCTGCGTTGAACACCATGAGAAGAAACAAGGTATGCATTTGACAAGTCACATTATGCCTAAGCAATGTGTTTGGGAACTCTGCAAAAATAACCTTCTGTAAATTTATACCATCTGGGGGAATGCTTTTGACAGCATCTCTCCCTGTTTGCCAGCATCAGTGCTGATATCCCTAGGAGGGCTGAACAACGCAATTTTCTGTTTGTTATAACATTCAGAGTTCTAGTCCTATCCCACAGTTGGGAGATGATTTCCTCTAATCTGCATTAAATAGATGATGACTACTCCCTCTTGTATTTTCATTCACACGGAACATCTGCCAGATTTTGGTAAAATTCATTTTATAAACTTCCCTTATAGTATGGGACTCTGCAATTGGAAGGAGGAAAAGAAAATGCCTCAATCAAAAAAAACAAACGTTAATTTGTTTATTCTCTTCTACATGTAAAATTCGTCTGTACGTAAAAAACACAGCGAAGTCCTCAACTTCCGTAGAATCATGGAATCATAGAATAGTTTG
>NW_009195598.1:0-4091 GCF_000690835.1 Fulmarus glacialis | reverse complement strand
CTCATGTCCTCTCCATGGTCACGCAGGGTAAAACTGCAGGGTGCCCCGTGGTGTGTACCTTCTATATCCTCTCTCTTGAGCAGAAGAACGCTGACTCCTAATGGCTGAGATACTGGTCCATACAGGTGGAGAGTAGAACATATCCTCTTCAAGTTGCTGGACCTTCCGGAACAGTTTCTCCACAGCCGAGACAAGGGAGGAAGAGACACTGTCTTTGTATTCCTGGAGTTTGCTAACCGCATCATCCACCGTTGGTCCTTCTTCCTCTTTCCAGGACAGTATTGCCAACGAACTGGTATACGACGCTGGTGCGCCCCGTACCAACTTCTGTCACATGCACTGGACTTCATCTGGATCTTTGGGTACTTGCTCGTCGTCCAAGTCACTATAAACCACCTCCAGCACGGCTAATTCTCTCAGATACTGGATACCTCTCTCCATGGTGGTCCATTTGCCTGGGCAATATATAACATCTTCCTTGAAGGGATACCTTTCGTTCACACCTGACAGTAGTTGCCTCCAGAGGCTGAGGGCTTGTGCCCCTTTTCCAATCACTTTGTCAATGCCCCCTTCCCTGGAAGGGATCCCAGCTGTTTGGCTTCCTTCCCCTCTAATTCCAGGCTACTGGCCTGTTATCCCAGCATCGGAGCAGCCAGGTAACAATATGCTCACCTGGATGACAGCTGAAATCTTTTCGCATATCTCGCAGCTCACTCAGGTAGGGATCAGGTGATTTCCATCTCGTTTATGAGTTCTTCCTTTTCCTCCTCCCCTCCTCATGATGGCCCTGCTTTTCCATCATCCCTTTCTAAACGACCTGACTTTCGCTTCCAGTATTTCTTCTTCTGTACAGGGGTGCCCGATACCAGCATGGGTTGGTCCTCTGGTTCAGCTGTAGTACCTGTTGCAGGGGTTGGAGTAGCAGCAGTGCCTGTCACAGGGGTTGGAGTAGCCACAGTGCCCGTCGTTTTGTCATCAGATCTGGAGACTTTCTCTTCCCCTTGAGAGTTCTGAATAGTTTTGAACAGGGCTCGGTAGGCATGTGCCAGGCCCCAGCACAGTGATTTGTGTCTCTCTGGAATTGCCAGGGTGACAGCATACGTTTTCCAAACATTTTAGTAGTTTTTCAGGATTCTGCACTTGTTCAGAGGTGAAGTTCCAAAACACTGGAGGTGACCGCTGTCCTAGGCACTTGTCCATACTATCCCACACACCCTGCCACTCATAACTATCCAGCCTCAGGGCAGATCTCTGGGTGCTGTTCTCAAACAGTTGTTTAACCTTAAACAAAGCCTGAAACACATTGAGGAGACATAGCAATAGGAACATGCTGGTTTGAACATCCCAAGGCAATCCCTCAACAATCCACTGGCAAAGATGAGAAATGAATTCATGTCTTTCTGGCCTCTTCCATCCCCTACGCAATCACACTGTACATACAGGAGAGAGTTATTTTGAATATTCTCCAAAGACATTCTTTATATCAAATGATTATTCAAAAAATAATCTATCAAATGTGGTTCTGATTTAGCTAGAATTCAAATGTGCGTATCACTCCCTTAACACAAGTTGTGACCAAAATTTCTCAACATTAGAATATTGCCCGACATACACAGTGTTTTCTGGTTGAACCTATGCAAATGAATATACAAGAGCCCACAAAATAACTGATAGGATTGAATCTGTCATGGTCCCTTCCAGTGGCTTGTAGTGGTGTTTCCCATGGGCTGTACTGAACTGCTGTCTCACTGGAAAGCATTAGCTTAACTTCCATTCTTCCTATCTCTGTCTTTGGCAAGTTGAAAGCTGCCAAAAAGGTAACACTGTCACAGAGTCACAGAACGGCTGAGATGATCTGGAGATCACGTAGCTCAACCCCCCTTGTCAAAGCAGGGTAAATGACAGCAGGTTGCTCAGGACATTGTCCAGTCAGGTTTTGAATAGTTCCAGTATCTCCAAATCCAAGAAGCTTAACATGTTCTATTTGAGATTAGGGCCCTGATCCAGCCAAACACATACACGCTTATTTCTGATGCACTGACTTCACGTTATTTAGGTCCGAAGTAGGGGAAAATGCTATATCTATATATTATAAACCCAGGTTCCAGAAGTCTATGGAAGCTATACCTTAAAGTGTAATGCAGAAAGAGCTGCGGATGTGGGTCATTGCTCTATAGATATGTTTGGGTACAGATACCATCAAAATAGGCAAAAAAGTTGGGCTTTTCCTCCCATTCCACAGGTTAAACCCATTTACTTATTCAAAGAAAGTAGCAAGGCAAATTTGCTGGGCAAAATGAAATGCACCTCCCTCTTAAAAGGTGCCTTTTGGTAAGGAAGTTTGTCCTGACTGTTGGGCTGATCTTGCCCTTCACTAGGAGATCAGCTCCCAACTTTGCAATCTGCGTATCATTCAGCAGGCTACAGCACTAGCACTAAATAAGGGATGTGACTACGCAGCTCCTGCCATTTTATAATTTGAGTTTGATTATGTAACAGAAGCCAAATGCATTCCAGTTAGCGAAACTGTTATTCAGAACAGATATTATCTGTTAATATATTTCCTAATCTTTTGTTTAACAAAATAGTAAGTACTTCATGTTCTTTAGCAGACAAAGACATTTCATCTGGCTAGGGCACTAGTTAAAATGTTGTTTTCAGAGTTTAGACCTCCTTTAATAATGGATTGATTCTGCCAAAACTCCCCAATATATTCCCCTACACACTCAAAAACTCAACCAAGCTCAGAAGTTAAAAAAAATCAACCACCAAGTTTCTAAACGAAGTGATGTTGCCTTCATAATCTTCCCTTCTCCTCTGGTACAATAGCAAAGTTCCAGTGCTTAGTCAAGAAGAGTTTTGTTAAACCTTCTGTGCAAAAGTTTGATTTTGCAAGTCCCAATTCCATCAATAAAAGCTAAATTTAGCTCTCATTTTTGTTCCAATATGACCTACAAGAAGGTTTTTAAAATATTGTATAACAAAAACTTCCAGGACAGAAGGTCATTCACAGGCCCTGAGGAAGATCAGACATGGTGACATAATTTATTCTGAAAAAATGGCTTATTAACAAAGCAAAACAGAACAAATGTAACATGGTGATTAAAACAGACTTTTCCTATGCTCAAAATCATTAGCAGATAACCTTACACCTGGTGGATGAGATGTCCTTCCCTTCTCTGATTTCCTGTTGCTCTAAGTATTTCATCTGATTAATGCCAACATAGGCTAGCCTCTTCACTTATATAGCTGAATATTCTCAAAACTACCTCACACAGACTGAGAAACCTGAAAGCAATATTCTACGATTTCTGTGAAGTTACAGGGAGAGACAAGGGTCAGAGCTGAGATTCAAGCTCCTCTAAGCTAACAGGAATGTGGTAAGCAGTATAACGGTATTTAATGCCTACCAAAGAATAGACCGTGACCTCAATAGTAAGACTCTTCTGAGCTCCGCTACATGACTTGCATTTAGTATTTTCAAGTGAATTCTTGCCCAGGCTAAGGATTCATCTTCATTTTTGACAGTTCTTTGGTCAGAAAGTGAGAAGGTTTGTTTCTGATCTCACACCAATTTTCTCCTCTGAAGGAAACAGAAATACTCTTAATTTAGCATCTGCCTTAATTAGAGTAGAAAGAGGGCTAGGACAGTGAAAATAGGCAGAGTCTGCATGTCTGTCCCTTGAATAAACTTGGGGTTATTGGCAAAAGTTTATAGCTCTGTCTGTTGAAAAGTTTAGCTCTAATGATTACACAAGTATAAAAGGAAAGTTCTTTTGATAGTTCAAACTTCACACCATATTAAAAGCTGTAGAACATTATTCACTCCAGTTTATCTCAATCCAGAGTCATACTAAAGAAAATCCAGGTCATATGCACCTGAGTGTCTCTACAACATCTGAATTTACTCACCATTAAAGGGAAGAAACATGATAAGAAAACACTGCAATGATTCATATGAGACAATAAAGAAATGAAAAATGAGCAAAGGCTATCTTTGTCACAAGGCTGCTATATTTCGGACAAGGGAGAGAAAAGGAAAGAAGGGGAAGAAGGGGGGGAAGGGGGGGAGGGAAGGAGATGGAAGGAGG
>NW_009195597.1:0-6328 GCF_000690835.1 Fulmarus glacialis | reverse complement strand
CGTCCAGCCAGGGTCAACCCACCACAGCTTTTGTAATTATCTTCTCAAGAGCTTAGGAATTTGGCTACTCTAAATGACAGCAAAATAATAATAAATAATAATAATATAAATGAATATAATGCTACGATCTAAATATGCCTCACAAATAAATTGATACTAAAAAAATATGTGGTCAATTCTGTCAGCCATTAAATTGCAGTCACCTCTAACATGAATATGTAAGCAATTTAATCTTGTGCAAACACAAATTAACATGGAAAGGAGAGTACTCTATCTAAGTGAAACAACAGGGAGAAAACAGTTATCTGCAATGGAATTTGGCATGGACGTGAACATTAATACCCCAGGCTCTTTTATGATAACAAAAGGTCTGCCACCCAGTTTTCCATCAAGTTTAAAATAAGGTGCTTTTATGCCTGATAAAACTGTGCTGAGACATTACTTCACCAGTCTCTAAAGGAAGAGAATTACCAGTTCCACTTGGTGACAGCAATGTTTTCTAAGCCTGTATGTTGGCCTGCAGGACACGTGCTCATCTATGGAGCCGCATCGCTGAAGCACAGGACTTAGATTCAGCTAAAAGTTAAAGCACATGCTTTTTCCACAACAGTTAAACCCAGACTCCTCACTGACTTGTGCACGCTGAAGCACATCATTATAAGATATCTCAAGTGAATACAGGGAAGACAAAAAACAAAGCTGGAGAAACTGGTACTGAATGAAAGACAACTTGAACTAAACATCCTAGATCTGATACAATCTACTCCTGTTCTGACCCAGATCTTGAAGCTACCTAGTGAATGACCATCCACCTTCAGTGGGTGCGGGGTAACCAGTTTTCTTTCATCTGTGACATTCAGCCAACTGACCAGGAGACCAGAGCACACCAGCACAGAGCTGGAATACTGTATCCAGTTTAGGGCTCCTCAGTACAAAAAAAACCCCACAACACTGACATGCTGGAGTGAGCCCAGCAGAGGAACATCAAGTTGTGTGGAGCGGGACAACATGATATTCAAGGAGAGGCTGAGAGAACTGGGCCTGTTCAGTCTTAAACAGAGAAGATAAAGGGGAGACCTTTCTGCTGTCTACATCTACCCGATCAGAGGACACCAGAGAAAACGGGGCCAGAGCCTTCTTGGAGGAGCCTGGCAATAGGACAAGAAACGAAGACCAGAAGGTGGAACATGGGAAATTCTGATTATATATGAGGAATTTTTTTTTTTTTTTTTTTTACCATGACAGTGGTCAAATATTGGAACAAATCGCCCAGAGAGATGGCGGAATCTCCACCCCTGGAAGCGTTCAAGGCGAGACTGGCCAGAGCCCTAAGGAACCCGTTTTGAGCAGGGGTTGGACTGGATGACCTATGGATGTTCCTTTCAGCGTGGCAAGGTACAGAGCAAAGAAATAAAGCATGGGAGAAACTGAAGATCCATGTGTCTTTCACTATTAACATCACAGAGACAATCTGGAGATTGGTTGAGACATGTGGCTGCTGTGCATCAGTGAGGTAAAGCTCAGTCAAGCAAGACAGATAAGGGGAAAGTTACAGGGTGTGCAGCTAGGGAGTCATTCACTACAACTGTAGGTACACATGTACACATCTGCAACTGTTTGAGTCATTCTGTAACTCACTATCCGGAAGTAATGTTTTCTACTATTTTGATTTGAGTAGAAGTTTTCAGTTTACTGGTCTGGCCTGATCTATATTCCTCACACTTTCATTAGCTCTCAACTACCACAAGAATAAGGTTTCCACAGGCAAAAAGTCCTCAGAACCTAGGAGGCTCCAGCTAACAGTGAACCATCCACTGCAGTCCAGGGATTCTCCACTTGCTACACTACCTTTGTATAAACCTTTACTGGAGATAAGGACCAAGACATAGAATTTAAGGTGCTTCATAACCTGGATTGTCTAGAAAACACCTAAAGCTTCACAACAAAGACTACATCTGTGCTCCTGCCTACATTCATAGTTCATTTCTACTCTAGTGTGAAACACCAAGCCTCCTTAGAAGCCAAAGCAAAGATTGAGAATTAACTTCCCAGCAACTTAAAATCACGATAAACTTGGACCTAAACACAAAACACGTTTCTTTGACCCTGCCTTCTCTAACATAAATACATAGCAGCACTGCATTATTAAAAAAGCAACAAAACCAAACATGCAGAGCAATAACATGAAAACTCTTTCAAAGCAAAACTTCACCACATTTTTCTCCATCTGGGAAGAAAATGGGAGAACAAACAAACGCATGGTGAATGTTAGCCAGCTTGCCAAACACATGATTAGAATAAGCTGAAATGCTGTGCGATAAGAATGGTTTAAGCAGCTCTATAGAATAGAGAGATGGCAAGTCTTTACTTCTCTCTCTGCTTGGCCCAGAGGCTATTATCTAGATTATCACTTAAAAGAGGCTTAATGCTTGGGGAAAAATTTGCTGACTTGCCAGTTTGCCTTAAAGTGTCCTCAGGTCCATTCACCTGGTAGAGAAACCTCAAACATCTTGTGCAGGCAAACGTAGCATGCTGGGCAGAGCCTGAAAACTTCCTCCTGTCAAAATAACCTGCTCTGGCAGGATGGGACCTGCCAGTTAAAGTGTGGTATAACCAGTGTGTTAAAAATTCACTTTGTGACCCCTAAGCAAATTATTTGACCTCTCTGCTTCAGTTCCCTGCTGTAACGAGAGAACAGTATTACTTGCCTCTCATTCTCTGCTCAGTTTATGAAGATCAGTAATTAATGTTTGATAACGGTAAATGCCAGGAGACATGCTAGACTTTACACGTTCAGAAAAGGAAGTGCCAAATGCTTCATAGCCCTATTTTTTTTTCATATGAAATAATAAACTAGCTGGCTGTGCTTCCGGACACATGTTATGGAAGCATATTTATTTCTTGTGTACATCTTGGACTATGTCACTCCACACTGTAAACAGGAAAAAGGAGCTGTGGCAGCTTACCTGCAGTTTCGATGCAAGGGTATGAAGGAGGAGGTTTCTGCCATCTCCCATTTGCATCTTTCATATGAGATCTGTCTGAAGCAAATGTCTTCAAGTACATATCTGCTCGAATCATTCTGATTTTCCTAAATAATAATGCAAAATTCTATCAAAAGATGCATGTATACAACACTGCATTAGTCACTCAGAACAAGAGCCCTTTCCCCCCATCAAGGAGCATTAATTTCATTAAATACATAAATTAGCAACATTGCGCCAAGCAGTTAACTAGTTAACAAGAAACTACAGTAGGAAAGAAAAGGGCTTTTGAGGATTAAGGTAAAGAGCTTTAGAAAAATAACACAGTGCATTTATTTTACTGGACTATGGCAAAAAGCCTCTGTCACTATGTATCCACAAAGAGTACTTCAACTTTGATTTCATGAAGAACATTCATGGTCTTTATATTTTATGTCATCACCTGTGAAATTCTGGATGAAGGCTGTCATCCAACCTAAAGGCCTCCACACTGTACACGTCAAAAGGACAGGGAAACGGCAACACTGTGTCAAGATCATAAATGAAGTTCTGCTCCCCGCTGGGAACATGAAGTAGAATAACGTGGTAGTCCTGGGAGGAAGGGTAATTGCCATTAGTTAAACAGCTGTTAATGAGAAACTGGCAAAGGGAGTGAAAAAAAAAAAATGCTTCCTAAAAGCAGAAGCTACAGATCCTTTTTTTAAATCCTGCTTTCTGCCCTTGAAGTATTAAGCCTGTAACATTTCTGGCACCAGGAGAGAGATTTCCTAATGCCTGTCTCGCCCACCGTGCCTTTCAAGAAACCTTGGTATTCTCCCCATTCCTTTGCAGCCTGCTTTGATTTAAGCCTGGACAGCTAAACTAAAGTCTATGCTACTCCTAAGAAAATAGCAAATCTCTTTCCTGTCCCACACCAAAACACAAAAATTGAGTGGGATAAGCATTTTTGTCTTAGACCCAGTCCTAAATAAAAAGCTCACAACAATATATCATGATAGCTTAACATTAAAATTATCTAGTGATCTCTTCTAATAGAGATGTTGTATCTGTTGCAGTAACACAGAATTTGAGTGCCGAGAGTTTAGCTGCCAGAAGCAGCTGAAAAAACAGCATGCAACTGCAACAGCAGCAAGGGCTCAGATCAAGAGGAACGTAGGAGTAAGACGAATTCCTCTAGTAGCTCTTGAAGCTGGGAAAAAACACGTATGGGTACTATATCACACTTTTTCATGGTAACTATTTTGTCTTGACACTTGGGTTCTGAGGTGCAGTTTTACTTCTTAACTTGTAAGAAACAGGTGTGGTGGAGGTTTGGAGAAATTGGAGTTACTTATGTTAGGTGTCAGGTACGTACACTGTTGTTTTCCAAAATTAAATTGAAGGTAGCTGTTAACAGCTTACTAAAGCTTACATTAAATCCACTCACAGAAAGTTTGAAGCACTGTCTTTTGACACTTTCAATATTAAACAATCCTAACCACAAAGGGATTGGAATGAAAAAGATCTTAGGCAAGCTATTTTGCCAGACCAATATACACATACAACTTATGCAACAATATTTAGAAGAATCCATTACAGAGTGTAAGAAAAATTAACTACAAGCTTTATATATCCTATGATCCACTGAAACATCAAAGTTAAAACACCTTTTGATCCAGGAGTTTTTAATCAGAAATCCACATTCTGCAGTGGCCTTTCCCGACTCTCCTATTCCTTCTTAGATCATCTTCATAACACTTGGATCTCTTTTTAAACTTTTTTTATACTATAAATATACTCACATTTTGGGAGACAATGAATGATTCAGAAATCACAGAACTTCAGGAGTTTGCAGATTATTTTGCAGAATTTCAGAAACAGAAATTGCCACATGAAATAAGAGTTTTTTCCATGCCAGATAACGGAAAGAACTCTGTAATGATACGTATTTGAAAGGAATTCTGTAGTGGCAATTACTGAATTACATTCATTGATCAAATGACACTCCAAAACCACCATTTATGGGTCAGTTTAATTGCTGACACCTGAATACACATAATGCTTATATTTTTCTATCCTCTGTATGGCCTACATGGGTATTTTCACACATCTACTTCTTACAAGACATCTGCTTAAAATTCTACAAAGCTTGTAGCCTCAACAATATCCAGATAATAATTCTCACAAATCTGTTATGTACTCTTACCAATGTTAAGGTTTGTCACATGTAGATTTTACTGGCTGTCTTGCTGTTAATTTACTATGAATAGTAAAAAGGACCACCAGATTTAGGCTCTTTAAAAATCTGTTGTAAAAGAATAATAAATATTAATATGAAACTACAGAATGGTTGAGGTTGCAAGGGACCTCTGGAGGTCATTTGGTCCAACCCCTCTGCTCAAGCAGGGAGCCAGCTGACCAGAACCATGTCCAGACAGCTTCTAAGTATCTCCAAGGATGGAGACACCACAATCTCTCTGGGCAACCTGCTCCAGTGCGCCGTCTCCCTCACAGCAAAAAAGTGTTTCCTGGTGTTCAGATGGAACAGTTTGCTACAATAAAGATGGCTGACACTGCCCATGTCTGACTCTGCAGATAACAACTACAGAAGCACACACTCGAAATTATGAGAGCGAGAACAGACTGCCTTACCCAGACAACAGGCTCATCGCCATGTCCTGATTTCTGCTTCCAGAGTGGAATCTGAAAGTTTTAAGTGAATAAATCTGAAGTTAATAAAACCTTTCAGATTAATACAGATTAATTTTGGGTTAATTTGTTAGTTCTTTGCTAACCTATGCACTTCATCAGCTTACAACTGTGCTGCAGTCAAAAAATTTTCTCTAGTTTCTATCTTTCAGGAGCATGAAGTTGGAGATGCTATTCTGGACCACATAATATAATTATTCTCTTAAACTGACAGATTGCAGTGAACAATTCCCCCACAGCTCACAGGGACATCATGCCTCTTCCCATGGTCCTGAATGCATCAGATAACTAAGAGATCTTACATGGTATGGTTTGCACGCCTCTGAGCCAAAATGAGCTACAAGAGGGTTTTGGACCACATCTCACTTACAGGTTGGGCTGCGGTCTAAAGGCCTGGGCCCACGACTCGCCTACCCTGGGCTGTGGTTAAAACGCCCGGGCCCACGTCTCACCTATGCTGGGCTGCGGTCTAAAGGCCTGAATCTCTCCATAGCTGCATTCAGACCACATCTCATCGACTCACCATCCTCCTATCATTGGATATGAAAACAGCATAAAATTCTTCTAAAGGGTATTGATCCTGACTCCTGATGTAGTCACAGAGCTTCCAAACGTTTTCTTCACTATAAAAAAAAAAAAAAAAAAATTGATAATTT
>NW_009195596.1:0-4575 GCF_000690835.1 Fulmarus glacialis | reverse complement strand
TGCGCCAGGTCACGGGTGCCTGAAGGGGTGCGTGTGTGCTGGCGGAACTGGTCAGGGCAGCTGCGGTGCCGGCAGGGCCGAGTCTGCCTGGGGTTGGGCTGGGGGTCTGCCCTCTTAGCGTTTTGGAGGAGTAGCCCTGCAGGGATTAATGCGCTAAGGGTCCTTTGGTGGTGTTTGCAAAGCTGCTGGCACAGGAGCACAAAGGGATGTAATTTGGACTTATAGATACTGCCAAGTGATATAATGGTTTTACAAACACTGCTACAGTGGCAGTGAATCCTTTGCGTGAGTTTCTGTAGGCTCTGTAATGTACCAGGAACACTTCCAAATCAGAGGGGGGCTTCAGCTGAAGAGACACTTTTGGGCACTGTTGCAAAACTAACATAGAGCTGGAACTCAAAGCTTTCCCAAGGTGGCCTGTGTTGTTGGTTTTTTTAACAGCTGGGGAAACTGAGGCTCAAAGTGGGGAGCGGTGACTTGCTTGAAGTTACAGAACAGAGTTGCATATGGAATATAGGTCTCCCCAGACCCAGCCTCGCTGTTACTAACCCACCCCACCTACTGCAGACTCTGTTAAGGGTGCTTTAGATGCCACTGCAGATGTGATGTTTACAGCCCCCAACCCTCCTCTTACACATCACCTCTGAATTCATTGCAGTGAATTAAGTCTCCCAACACTTCTGTGAAGTGGCTAAATATATCCAGCTAGCAGAGCTCATGCCAGAAATAAGTCACTAAATGCATTAAACTTTGTGTAATAAAATAAGGAACAGTCCCAATAAATTCTTGCTTTGCGCTTTCAAGATGGCCATAGTTCGCACCGTTAAGTTTGCTGCACTGCCAAGGCGAAGTTTAGGGTTGCTGGCTGTGTGGAGATCGGAGCTGGCTGTGCAGTTGATCTGGAGGTAACGGGTGCCATCCAGCGGCAGCAAGACAGAAGACACTTAGGGGATCGCTGGGACCCCTCTGACAGCACGCGTGTGCGGTGTCTGTCGTCTCAGTCTGCATGAGGTGGGTTGTCATAGCAGAATAATGCGGTAACTTCGTCTCTGCAGAGCTTGCTTGGGATGCGCTCAGTCAGGAGAGCAAGGGCTTCAATACTTTCTGCGCTTAAATTTGGCTAGCAGCATGCAAATTGAAATGCGAAGTGAGATTGTCTCATTTCCAGCCTCCCCTTGCTTGTCCAGCTCCCCGGAGCAGGGAGAATTTATGTCTGTCTTGTGCAGCAGTGAGTTTGTTCAAGTCGTAAGCTTCCCCAGGCAGATGCTTCCACCACAGGAATGTCAACTTGGCCTCAGGAAACATATTGTGTACTCTAGCAGCCGTGGAGAGAGGGCGTTAGCCTTCCTCGCTCTTGTTCCAGTGACATTGTCACAGGGTTATATGTGATTTAGGGCCAGTGACGGTGTCATCGCAGAGGCTCCCCAGGCTGCAGCAAGAAGAGGGTTCAGGAACTTGCTCAGCTTCCCCCATCCCTGCCGCGGCAGGGGCTCTGCTCACATTCCTTGTGTTGTGCTGTGGTTTCTCCCTGCTTGTGTGGGGAACAGGAATTGGGCCAGCACCATGACAGTTCAAGGCGGGGGTGAATCGAAGGGGGCAAAATAAAAGGGAAGGGGAAATAAAGGCTCTTCCCAGCTGAATTTGCATGAGTCTAACCACATCAGTTTGCTGCCCGGGGAGAGGAAGGAGAATATGACACCTCAGCTGCTCTTACTTGTGTCGGGGCTTTGCGCACTGCTGACTTGTTTATGGGTGAGTAGTTGAGTTTACAAGGAAGCGTGTACACGCAGAAGTTATCCAGGCAGTTGCTGTGAGCTAGTTAGCAGTGGTCTGCCACATTCCAACAATGCAAGTCAGTATGAGTATCTAAACAGTTTGCCAGGGTTTGGTTTTTTTATTATTATTTAGGGGTCTCTTTTCACCAGTTACTACCAAAGAGTGTGTGGAGACAGCTAACTAGCGCATGTCAGTTTACTAAAAGCAGTTATTTTAATTCATGGCCCTTTCTTCAGCAGTCAGCAGGATGCCTTATTCGTTTGCCAGCAGGAGGGTAAATCTATTTCAAAATGATTGAAATATTATGCACAGCTTGAATGAATGTTTAAAATAAATACAGTAGAAGAAACATGTTGTTTGTGAAATGAGAAGATAAATTAAGTTTAGTGCAGACACATTATTCCCAAGCCTAGCTGCTTGGCTAACACTTTCACAGCTAAATCCTTTAGGCCTTAATCCAGCAATAATTTTGTCTGATTTTGTCTCCTGAAGAGACAGGACTTTCTCTTCAGTCCTTTGCTTTGTATTGACTAGGCTGTTGGCCTCCATGGCATGTTCCACTTTGTGGAAAGGACTAATTATTGCTGCAACAGTACGGGCAGCCTGCAGGCTGGATGGACAGGGAGAGAGAAGAGAACCATAAGGCTGGAAAAGAGTGCTGTGGAGATGTAAAAATGAAACAGTGTCATGGGTAAAGAAACCAGTCTTTGTTTTCCAGTATCGGGTCTGTGGTTCCCTCCAGCCACTTCTGCTCAGCGAGATTAAATTTATTTTCATCCTCTTAACTGAACTTTCTTTTAATGGCAGTAGGGGTGACAGCCCCCAAAATAGATTTCCTATGGAGTCTATCCTGAGTGGCACTGTGCGCGGCATGTCTCCCGATAACCCTTTTTCCCTGCCCTGGGCCTTTATCTCTCTGGTGACAAACAGCCCCCTCTGGACAGAAAGAGGAAATTCCACTCATTGTTCTCCTGCTGCTGGGCTCTGACTACAGTGCTGTATCTCCTGCTTGGTGCACCGCTGGCAGGCGGGGACGGGCAGGCGTTTCCTGAAGTGACAATCAGCAGGAGGCTCACGGGAGGAGGGTTCATTCCGAGATTCCCGTTTAGGTCTCAGTATGAGCCCCCTTTAAGTAAGCTTGATAGTTCAGCCATGGCCCTGTCAACTTTGGATATGTCCCCCTTATATCTTCTCTGTTTGTGCAGTAGCCAGTCCCCCCTCCGTAATACCAAAACATGCAAAAGTATACAATCATCCTTCCCTTACTGTAGGCAGCGTAGCTAGCTTTTGAGGCAGGCGTAACTGTCAGAGTGAACAACAGGTAATCATCCTTGCAGTGAGATCAAGTATCTTCTGTTTGAGTTGCGGTAGCACTTAATATGTCTAGACATGGAATAACGCCTCCTTAAGCTTGTGCATAGAGACAGAGGGCAAAAGGTTAAAAAGCTGTGTCGTGAAGAACTTAAAGGTTTAGGATTTTGTGATGGCTTTCCAATGCCCGAAAGCGCATTGATTAGGGACCCCTTAAACTTTGGAGGATGTACTCCACCTCTTGGACAGGCACTGGATGAGTATTTGATTATTTTCTTTTTCCCCCTAGCACTAACATCCCAAACCAGCTTTACTTAAAGAAAATAGGAATCTTTCCTGTCTCCTCATTGCGTAGCTGGGTTTGACCTTTTAAATGGATTTCCTATTGACTTGCTTTTTTTTGTACAGTGAAGGCTATCTTTCTACTTCTACTAAGGGCATCTTGGTGCATCTCTTCTCCCAGGGGTAAGAGGTATAACTTGTAAGCCTTGAATACTGACAGTACTGCTTTCTAGGGAAGTTACACACAGGGCAACTGTACAGGAAGCCTATAAAGGAAATGTAGCAGCAACTGTGGAAGCACTGAGCAGCGCAGTAGCCTTTTGGCTCAGACAAGCCTGGGACTCTTGAGACGTCATTTCACTTCCGTGCTCCCCCCTAGAGTTCTGTGGATGGCCACTACTCACTCGCTGTTTGTGCTTTGGTGTGCCATTCAGAATGGAAGATAATAAAACTGTCTTTCCAAGCAGGCAATCTGAGATGCACTGATGGTTGGAGGGGCTCAGATGCTGTGGTGATTGGGATGGTAAAAATATTTTTACAGTTGACAATGTTATTTTGCAAGGTTGCAAAAACAGTACACTTAAAATATTGGGCAACATCTGTGAATTACCTTGAAGGTTTCGGCTGGCAGTTCTAGCATTCCATAGTTCTAGCCTTAGTGCAGCCATTTTTAGTAATTCTGAAGTGTGATGAGAACAGAACTTTCTGTGCTGACCTTTCCATCTAGAAGTGAAGAAGGATGTAAGAGTGGTGTATTGAAAAGAGGAAAGATTGAGACAGTTGAGAATTGGCTTTTAAAGTGCTTTAGTGACATAATTGTTCATAACATTGTTCTTTGTACAGTGTAAGTACTTTATGTCCTGTGTTACAGATGGCAAATCTGAGATACATACTAAAGTGATTTGTCCGGAACCAACAAGGGAGTTGATACCACACTGGGACTGAGACCTGAACACTCTTGGTTCCCAGAGTTTGATTTCCATACTCGCATTATGTTCATTTGCAAAATAACTTTCTTGTCATCATTTGTCCTGCTTAATTCTCTCCTTTTAAAACTGCTCAGTCCAGCAGCTTTTAAAAAGATGCTTCCATTTTACCACAGTGTTGAAAATAGACGAGCTGAATTATATCACTGGGAAGAGTTCCCAAAAAACCTCTCTCTTTGGTCTGCCACTTGAACTCTCAGCAAAAGAACTAGTTGGAGGG
>NW_009195595.1:1359-20283 GCF_000690835.1 Fulmarus glacialis | reverse complement strand
GACGGGCGGAGGCGGCAGCGCGAGGGCAAGTGAGAGCTCGTTGTAACACGCGTGACAGCTAGTCGTCTCCCAGTTTACCTGAAAAAAACACAGTTGTGGCTACAAGCAGGGCATATTCGGTCTCAGTCACTTTCAGTTCCCCCATGCTTCTGTAGAAGTAAAACAGTGCGGTAATAAACTCCTCGGTTATACCTTAAAAATGAAACAAAATAATCAGAACGTTATTTCAATGCAGACACAGGCACTGCTATTACGAATCATCATTGTCCTAATCTTTTAAGGCTCCAGGCTGTTCCATTGCATGAAATAGCTAGCAAACTTCGTGAGAACAATGTTAATTTCTAAAGTAGTAACAAAAGTTGTATTGCAGTTGTACTGTGGAGCTTTTAATATATATAGCTCAAGGCTTTATCCTAGGATATAGGCAAACATGAACACCACTTCTTCCTTCCATGAGGATGTAATGCCTGCACATGCAACTAAGCAGCTCGAGGGAGGGGAGAGGGAGAAGGCAAGAGAATGAGCAGTGGCCACACCGACGGTGTTGCTCAACGTGATTAAGAACAGGGCCAGCAAAGCAAAAGATTCCCAAGTATTTTAATTCCGAGACCTCCATCACCTGTGGTAGTAGTGGAAGTTGGACTCTCTTCGTTGTGAGACATTTCCATGGAATAAATGTTGGTTTTATCAAGGTTTTGAACATGACATGTCCCATGATCAGAAAGTCTTACATGACCTGGAACAAGAGAGATGACAGTTCCCAGCCAAGCTTAATGTTACTTTAAATATTCGTCTGCATCTGCTTTGCAGATAAATACCTGAAAATGTGTGAATTTTTCCCAGACCCATGCAGGTAGAAAAAACTGTTCTTTTTGGTATCCAGCACCAAGTTCATTTGTTGCATTATTGTTGGTCAAAGTCTCTTGTGTTAAACTTGACACAATATATAATATGTCATTAATATAGCTAATATTATCCATCCACCCCACAATTTGTGCAAACGCTCAAAAATGTTGCGCTTTGTTTGGAACCAATAGGAGGAAAACAGAGATCCAATTAATTTTTTTTTTAAACCTTTTTTTGTATGTTCTTTGGAAAAAAAGCCTATAGAAGGTTTATGTGGGCATTACCGGTACTATTCTAAGTACCACTGTGCTTGAATAGGCAATTATTTGAGATTAACTGAATTAAAATGAACGGAAGTTGTTTCAAAATGGCAGAACCTCCTACTGGTGTTAATAGAAAGCTTGTTAGTCAAACTTACTTTCACTTGTTGATGGTTGGCATTCACTAATTCTTTCGTTATATATTTGGGCAGAACGCAAAAACATTGCCTCAACTGTTGACCCTTTTAGCAGCGCGATCTGATCTTCGCTAGTTAAACTTTCAAATCCTGCAGAGAAAGATACGTGTGAAGAATCAAGGAAGGCTGTGGCTGCCTTTAAGCCCCTAACATGAGTTGATAAAATTATTTTTTTTAATAAATGCCTTTACAGGAAAGGAGGAGCCATAGTTAAAAGATGCATGTACCAAAGACTATTGGGATCTTTCTTGCTAGTTTGTAAGTTACAAAAAAAAAAAAAAAAAAAAAGTGCGGTTGTCAGTGTCCAGTGTTAGGAGACTCACAGGAAGATACAAGTAAAAATACTGGGACTAAGCAAGACTTTATCGAAAATTTCTTCTTAATATCTGATTTATATCACATGCCCTAATACCTTATAAATTTGCTGCATTGCTTAGTGACTGTGGATAGTCTCTGTATTCATTGATATCTGATCTTTTTAAAAATTCTATTCATCTTTTGACAAGCTCATTATCTGCACTTACAATTCAAGAGCAAAGGAACTTTATTGATTGTTTTCTTAATGCTGATCAAAGCAGGATGTGTAACATAAGAAAACACACAGTTCATCTATTCTTTCAGATCTGTTCCACAGTAGTGCTAAATTACATCAAATATCTGCTTTAGACATGTTGATTGACTTTTGTCAATAAGTTTTACAACTTAGAGAATGAAAATGAAAAAATGAAAAAATTATCACCCTCTCTGTCAAATATTATTTTGTCAACTTTACACTGAAATGTAGTGAATTTAATTGCATGTTCCCTTGTTCTTTATTAAAGGAAAATATGAATAGGAGCACCTGGTTAGTCCCTTCTGTCCTGCCTTTTCCTTTGAAGGAACATCTGTTTTTTTCTTCGATGACTATAATAAATTCCTGGATAATAAACTGAACTGGATTTCAGAGAGTGTTAAAATAGTAATTAACTCAAGATGGTATTTTAAAGTCCATGTACTTCCAGAAAATGTCTCTACTCCGTGTCAGAAATGGAAAAGAAATCTAATCATAGCAAGCTTTTGAAGTGAATGCTTCTAACTTGTCCTCATGACAAGTAAATGGTAACCCTGATTGTTCGAGTTGGAAGATAAAATAGTTGAATGAGAGTTTTCTTAAAGCCTGTATTTTTCTCGGATTTATGCCATCAGTATGGTTTCTGTCTCGTAAAAAAGAGACACGCTATTCTGTAGCATTTCCCACAGGAAGGAACTTACCTGGAAGTCTTTTTGTGAAATCCACTAACACTTGTACATGGACAACTGCTGTCTCAGAGAGACGGAGAAAACTTTCCTCAGGACTTGCAGTTTCTTGTAGCTGCATGGAAGAGCATTTAGACATCTGATATAACCAAGATACAGTGCTTAGGATAATAAAACTTAGAAATGCAGGCTGGATTGTTCTGTATACGTACAAACTTCTTTGCTTCCTCAAGGGGAATTGTGTATTTTTGGTGTGCTGCTACGATGTGGTCAAGAAGCTGATGTTCCCCTGGAGTAAGTTCCATCTTCTCTGGCATCTGTTAAAAAAAATAAACCAATCAAGTGACAATGACTTGGGGCAAAAATAAATGATAAAAAGAGATATTTTAAGTAGAAAAATTTCCCACTTTTCCAGATCTTGTTGTAGATGATACGTGCTTACTGTTCAGTCCCTCATCTTCCAGCTTTATGTTGCAAAGAAAACTGCTCTTCTGTTTGAAATTCTTCCTGAGTCGCTTTGACTTGCACTGTACTTCAGTCAGCAAACCTGTGAGGCATGGAAGTGTGTATCAATATGTATATTTTCAAATAATTACAATTTTAAATAATCACTTTTCTTATTATAACAAGGTAACAAGAGCCTTGCGTCACAGGAGCTGTCACCTATAAGGAACTACGCTTCCTAGAGAATATGGCAATGTGTTATTCATTCGGTGAGTTAGTGTTCAGTATCCACCAAAGGCCTGAGTGTTTGCAGTCGTCTTATGTTTTCTTGCTGGTGGCTCTGTGACATACAAGCGTGAGAATTTTTCATTAAAAACTATTGTGCAATTTTTTTTTTTTTTTCCCCCCAGACACAAAAGCACATCTGATATGCTTACTGCTCTCCTGTCAAGGTTCAGGATATTTAGCTGTCTTTTGTTAGTACTTTCTTTTTTTTCTTTTAATGTCTTTGAACAGCAGTCCTCTTAACTTCAGGAGATACTGTGGTTTCTGCAGATGAAGATGCTGCAGGTGCTATAGACTCCAAAGTTAACTTTTTCTACAGCTAAATGAAGTTTAGACCAATACGATACTCTCCAATAAGGAGAAGGGGTTGACTTTGGAAAAGGTTTTATCCGAGTTGATTAGTGAAGTAGCCAGCGTGGAAAGGGCACTTACATTCTGCTAGCATTCCCACAGCTTTACACTTCTTCAAGCGACATTCCTGACACTTCCTTCGCATGTACATGTCCATTTCACAATGACCACCATTCTTGCATCGGTATACTGCATTCTTGGTTATGCTACGTCGAAAGAAGCCTACAGACAAGGATCAGGTTATGACTGAAGGAATCTAAGGAGCTTTATGTCATAATGATTTAAAGAATGAAAGTGTCTTTTGGGGTTTTTTGTTTGTTTTTTTTTACAATGGAAACATTACCTTGATTTTAAATTTGCTTTTTAACAACATAGTTATGTCTCATTCTTTCTGACTAATATTAACTGCTGTTTTCCTTACCTGATCAAGACAGTTGCCATATAGCCAGTTAAAATATAAGTAGCAAGTAATTACTACTTGTTTTTATTTAATTTTAATAATAAGTAAAATTAATAACACTGAAGTAAGTCTATAATACATGGTCATGAGAAAATCAGCACCTGCTTAAACAGACACTATTCTAGTGAATATTCAATGCAAAAATCAGTTGCATGAAATGCTCATATTAAATACACGCTGTGAAAGCATTTCTTCAAAAAATGTTAAAAAATGTGAATCTGGAGTAAGCGTGCTAGGTAAAGGATTCCTTAGATAAATTACAATCCTCTGTAGAAATGTCAACTTAAAAAATAATGAAATCTGTTTGCTTAAATCACAGATGTGGAACATGATGTTGAGCACTGTGGTCCTGGGTAAGATACAGATCAGCCTGTTCTCACCTTTACAGCCTTCGCAGGTAAGTGCGTTGTAGTGGTATCCTGAGGCCTTGTCACCGCAGACCACACACAGCTCCTCCTGTCCCTTCAGTCTCAAAGAAGAGTGGTTTAATCGTGGCCGTTTTAGTCCTTGGTATGCACCGTCGTCAATGTGGGGAGCCATGAAAGCGGGTTTGCTTAATTCACAGTTGCTGATGATACACTGCCCATCGCTGTACTGGGAGTCCAGGCCATATGTGCTGTATTGGGACTGAGAAGGTTGTGGCTGTAATACTGGAGGAGGAATTTGAACTGTTGAGTATTGGCAGTAAGACGCAGTCTGGAAATCCGTGTCTTGCAGCTGATAGTTGATGTGCTCCGGTAAAACGTCTAAATAGAGAAGAAATTGAAAATGAAATAAAAACCTGAAGAATATCTCGACATCAGCTACTTGAAAGTTTTAAAATGTTTTATAGATTAAGTATTTAATCATAAATATTAGAGGAACACATTTTCAGAAGGGCAGTCTGACACATTCTTTTTAAATGTGCCACCTGTACTGTTTTTAAGTAAAATCTTAGATGTAGTGAAAATGGCTTGGTAACAGTTTGGGCAATGTCATGTGGGTGCCACTGGATTCAGAATGTAACTGAATATCACTTGCCAACTGATGATATAGCTACCTTTTGATTTTACACTTAAAGGTTGTTTTTATTAGTTGTCCACATTACAGAAAATGAATTTGTTAATGAGTGAAATGTTAGTTATTGATACGTATTTCAGGCATAATTTTGAAAATGTCGCACAACAAGAGTCTGAGAAAGATGGTCCAGAAATCAGAGTGGTAAAAATTACTGTGACAGGATTCTTAAAGTTGACATTCAGTAGAGTAAAAAGCAGAGGCTTGTTTTGTTTAGTATTTTTCCATATATAATCCTTCATAGTTAAGAAATTTCATTTTAGCAAAATATATGTACAGAATTATGAGGAGAGCTCTTTCCTGCCTTTCTGTCTGTGGAGTTTTAATTTTATTCAACCCCCCTTAAATGTACACAACTGTACGGAAGAAAGCTTGTACAACATGCATCACATTTCATTCTTCCTTTGGGATTGTTCAAATCTCTGTAAAAACAAATTGGAAAGGTTTTTTTTAAGCAGTTTGGAGGTCTTTTTCTTTTTAATGGGCTTTGGGTCCTGCTTTTACTCATCCAGAATCAAATTAGTTATAGGAATTATAGTTCCAGAAGATATAGAATAAGCATTATCTATTTGTAATGTATCTAGAATACTGTAATAAAACCTGTATCTTCTTCATGCAAGTCAAAGGGAGGCAGCACCAGTAATGTTTATATGAAATGATCAGTCAGCATAATCACATTGTGTACGAAAATCTGTATGAGCACATGCTAGTATATTTAAATACACTTTCCGTTTGGGCTTGATAGTCCAATGTAAAGCTTACAAGAGCTTGTAATGTATAGCTTACAAGAGCTTGTAAACATAAACTAAAATGAAGAAAATAAATAATGGGAATTTCCACAGATGTTCATTTTACTATACTGCTTTTTCATAATATAAAAATTTTGCTTTACTCACCATAATACTGTATGGGCTCAGGAAGGCAATACCCATCAGGTACAGTGACAAATGTATTTGCCATATTCTGCTCCCAACTGCACTGTTTCATTCACTTTGCTATGTGATAGACTTTTAAGAAGGCAACCTAGAGAAGTGGAAAAGTACAAGAAACATCATGTGAGAAAGCATTGCTGGGTAGGTTTAGCTACAGAGCTAAAATCAGAAAACTCCAGAATATGAAACAGTTTGCAGATCGTAGGAAAATCAGAGGTATGTGTGAATTCACATAATACTTTCAATGAGGTTGCAAAACATTTGATTGTCCTAATAGTACGGATTCAGAATAGAGTCCATTCCTAAATTTTCAAGTTATATTTAGAACTGGTTTGCTCCTAATTTTACATGAAACCATGTGGGGGAATCAAACTAACCATTGGTAAATTCTCTAGTTCAGGAAGAGATTTAAAGGAGCTTCACTGGATAGAAAAAACTTGCTTTCAGAATGAGTTAGGGCATTTGCACTAATGTGGATGTGGTGGATGTTCTGTTCCTGCCCACAAAGATGGGCTTTTAGTGAATTTGCTTCATTCACTTTTTATGCAAATTTGAAGCAAGTAAATACGGGAAAATAGCCTGAAAAGGCCAGCATAGAATATCTCTTCTTCCCCATGTAAATACTCTTTTATGCAGTTAAAGTCAGCTTTGCCCCACTTAAGCACTGCCTAATTTACATTAGGTTCCAAATTTAAGAGCCTGTATTCCTTTAAGAGTACAAAGCATCCTGTGAAGACCAAAAAAATCAATCTCATACAGGTTGTATTGCCCTCTAGAGAGCTTTTCTCTGTCCCTTGATTATTGAAGGAGCCTGGGCTCCTGGTGGATGCTTTCACGTTCACCATAACAAAGTGTACTGAGAGCTCACAGTGACACAGTTGGTGCAGAATAGCTATTATGCTTTGAGTTCAAAACTTACCTTATTTTTCAGTAATTTCACTTTATAGAGAGGTTCTAAAAAAGTGTATTCTAAAAATTCTTAAAAGAGTTTTAGAAAAAAAGAATGTCTATATGGACACTAGCATCAGCTGGCTTTGAGTTTACGTATGTGTATAGACAATCTCTGGTGTTGCTTAGCAATTGAGTGGTAATGAATAGCCGTTAGAGATGTATGTAGGAAATACCTTCCTTGTCCCCTTGTCCCTCTGCATGTGCGGAATGTATGAGAGTGTCACTGGTTAAAAGTATGTTGTATCTCATGCCCATTGAGTAAGGACTTCACAAGACAATTTGCCTGTGAACTATTCACAGGCTTTCCCTGAGCAGACGGGAAAGACAGAAAAGATGAAAAAGGCAAATAAGTATTTGGAAGTACAAAAAATCAAACTCCTATGTGTGCAACAGGATTCTCTGTATATGACTCTTGCAGAATCCACAGCAAATTGAGTTTAAAGATCTTCCTTGAAAGACTCACATGTTGGGTTTTGTGCAATACCTATATCTAGCTACAGCTGAGAAAATGAATATATCATTTCAGGGAATCTGAACTGAAGTCATGTCTTGAAAGACACACATCCCTTTCCCCAAAACTGGACGTATCTTTGGAACTGAACACTTTCTCTTTGTGTTGTCAGCAGAAGGTGAAAAGATGCAGTGAGGCTGGAATGCTGATTTTTTTGTTATCTCTGTTAGTAAATATTTGTTTGAAAGAGAAATAACTCACTGAATCATGAGGTCCTTATCAGTTAGATCAGTTTGGCCTGGGCAAAGTCTACATTTTCCCAAAAAAATGTGTATTTGCTGAAGAAATGTGTTTCTGAATTCCAGTAGTTTCTTTAAATAAAAATAATAAAAGAATAGAAGCTAAAGTAAAATTACACTGATCCAGTCTGATAAAAATATTATATTGGGAGTATGAAGTACATATTACCAAATGCAAGGTAGTCGGTTGATTAAACATTCTAAATCTTGGAAGCAGACTTTCATTAGGCAAAGTTTCCTCAATTTAGGTATTGTATGAGAATGGATTTGAGGATTTAGCTTTTCGTACTGGTTTTTATGGCTAATAAAAGTTATCAGTTGCAACCACAGAATTCCCAGCTTAGAATGAGACTTTGTAAATTGAAACTCATAAATTAAGAGAATGTTATAACAGTATTAATAGTAAATCCAGTGATTATTTGAGGAATGCTATACTGTCTTGACATGGTCATGCCTGTGCATGAATGTTAACTGTTTCATTTTCTGACGCTTGAGAATTTAGCGTTAACAAGCTTGTTCTTCTGATAGAAGAACAGAATTAGGCTTTTTAAAACAAAAATAATTGTAAAGAACAGAATGAGATATGTAAGGAAAGAACATAATTTTCTAGGACAGGGAAGTTTTGATTATTTATAAGATTAACTGTCATAGTCATGTTTTACAACCTTTGCCTCACCCTTTATGTATGAGCCAGTCAGCAGCAGGGAAGCCTCCTCCAAGCTTTAGGAGTTGCCGGAATTTTGTGATGCATTTAGTTGTTTAGTCTGGAGAAGAGGAGGCTGAGGGGAGACCTCATCGTGCTCTACAACTACCTGAAAGGAGGTTGTAGCGAGGTAGGTATTGGTCTCTTCTCCCAAGTAACTAGCGATAGGACGAGAGGAAATGGCCTCAAGTTGTGCCAAGGGAGGTTTAGACTGGACATTAGGAAACATTTCTTCACTGAAAGAGTGGTCAGGCCTTGGAACAGGCTGCCCAGGGAAGTGGTTGAGTCACCATCCCTGGATTGAAAAGGCATGTAGATGAGGCGCTTAGGGACATGGTTTAGTGGGCATGGTGGTGTTGAGTTGATGGTTGGACTCGATGATCTTAGAGGTCTTTTCCAACCTTAATGATTCTATGATTCTATGATTCTATGATTATGTGCTGGTGTCTCCAAAGTTCGATAGCCATTCCTAATCTCTCACACCTCACTGGGAGTGAACCATGACCTAAAGGACGCTTCTTCAGCCCACACATACATTCATTAACCTTCTGCCATGCAGGCAAGTAAATTCTGCATGCACACAAAGCTTAGCTACACACTGTGAAGCTGTGGTATCCTTGATAGAATGTAGCATACATGCCCAATTTTAATTTGCAAAACATAATAACTTGGGCAAAGTTGAAATAAGATTGGAGTAAGAGCTTTGGGTGTTTGAGGCGGTTATAGTCATGCCATTCCCAAAGCAAAAATATTTTGTGACCATTTTTCTCTTTCCTGCGTACTCAAAATACAGCCATACGTTTTGTGTATGTGTGCTTTAAAAAGGAAGTAAAATAAATACATTCCCAGAGATGATGCATAAAGGTCTTTAGCCTAAAAAGTGGAAATAACTGAAAACAAAAGAAGATGAATTTTTTAATAACTTGTTTCGTAGAATCACAAGGAGTAACACAGTTAGGATGAAAGTCTTTAGTCCTTAGTCAGACATACTGACCTGAAAGAAAATGTCGTCTGCATAAGGGCACATGCTGTTCCCTGCTTTTCTTTCTTCTCAGTTACTTCTGAGGTGCTATTTCTGCTGGGTATTTTCACGTGTGAAATCCTGATAATTTGGGGGGGGAGTTGTTTGTTTGTTTGTTTGTTTTTTAATTTTAAAAGCCTCTACAAGCAGGAGAATTTTTTTTTTTTTTTCTTCAGAGGAAGATGTGACCTAGACTCTAGGTTGCTTAAGCACGTTTGAAGATGTTGCATATTTACAGGCTTAGTTTTGACAGTAATCAGTCTTCTGAACTAATAACGTTCAATATAAAATGGAATGTATGTTGATTCAATGGGTTGGTTATCCATCTAATACAGAAATTCAGCAACAGTTATTAGTCCTAACCGAAAGACTTTTCAATTTATCAAAGATGGAAGCCATTAAAGGAAAAAAAGCTGATAAAAGTAAAGTAGAATCACAAACCAGTCACTTAACAGAATGTCCACGTTCAGACTAGCATACATACTGTACATCTATTTATTGTTATTTATGGTGAAAGATGTTGTTTTTATCATTTTTATTGCTATAAAATACTATATCATATAAAGTAACATATCATCAACTTATATTATTAAATTCATTAAGATGCAACATACTACTTACATAAGAGGTCCAGGGAGCTCTTTAAGAGGTATGTATTGACAGTACTTTAACTGCTATCGTAAATATTTTGACAGTTGAGTCACAGGGAAATTTCATGTTTAAAGGGAATTTTAGGAACTCAAGCTGAAGGTCTTCAACATGTATTTAACACACCTTGTGGCATGTTAATGATTATGTAGTGGAACTAGATAGCACATTTCATTCTCAGTGTTAATCACTGTACTTTTTTTGCTTCTGAAAAGCATAGCTTAACTTTTTAATTTGTGAAATTTAAACCAAAAACTGAAAAAAATTTAACTAAGCTCAATCGGTGGCAACTATGTGCGATGCCAGGTAATATATTCAGTTTCACTCAAGCAGTTCAGTAATCACTGATTACTGTAATTAAAGAATGATTCTGCAGGGGAAGTTGTAGGATCGCTTGATTGATCCTATATGGAGCTTATATGCATTATTAAGGTTTTATCTGTTTCTCCCAGTTTTAATGTGCCAAGAAGCTCCCCAAAGCTGCTGTTTGAAGAAATCCCACTTCTCATTAAATGTGTTCCTTCCTTGTCATACAATACCCATAATAGGAATTAGCTTATTTCACTAATGGACTATGCTGCAAATATCTTGAAATCTCCCTTTGGAGTTGTTACCCCATGGATGGTTTTTTCAAAGGTATAATTTTTATACATTGTCAAATAAGAGGTTCAAGGTTGTTTGAAACTTACAGTTTTCCAGGTACTTTGGGGAAGGGAAACAAATAATTGAATTTAAAAGTCGTTTTACTTCACTCTATGTCAAATGAAGTACTGTTGGAACAAATTCTTGGCAGTAGAATACCAAATTTAAAAGTGCATGTTTTCTGTTTTCATTTAGTCAGCCATTTAAAAAGAAAGAAGAAAAAAAAAAAAGGAAAAAGCCCAGTGCCTGAAATATTTTCACAAGGCAAATTGATTTATGGCTAGAGCCACAATTTATAATCCCAGAGCATTCAGTGAAGTAAATGAAATACTTACGGTAGTTCCAGGGAGTTTCTTGCTTCCAGAGTTGAGTCCGTTGGGCTGTAGCGCTGATCCTAGCTCTGAGTCCAGCTGGAGCAAACTGGGCCTTTTCCCTATTTATCAGTTTCTGTGCATACACTAGGCTCCAGACACTCCGCAGAGCTACGGCTCTGAGACACAAACTTCCCACACAGCCTTTTCTGGGGTCGAAGCAAGGGCAGCTGCAAGTCCACATAAATCAAATAATAACTGGGTCATCGGGGACAGAGGCCATGGGGACCCTCACGTCACTGTTTCCCAGGGTTCTCCCTGTCCAATTACTAAATACTCTGCTTTCTTGGTAGAATTTAAAATTCTCCCATTTTGATTGCTTAGCATTGACGTGTCTGAGTGTTAATGGATAATGTTCATTTTCTGGGCAGAGAAAATACTGCTATAGTATTATTTGGAGATATCTACATGACATAATAATTGAATTTGGAAACACTTGATTAGGCCAGTATCTCCAAACACAAAACACTTACCTTGTTCTCCCTATTCTAATTCTGACATACCTGTGTTGATGCAGCACAGACAGGGCTCATGCGTGCCCCCATAACAGAAAATGATTGTTAGCAACTTTTGTTGCCACTAATTTTGCAAAATTTCATTCTTAAAAAACCATGTATTCCCATTATTAATAATTTCTAATAAATTAATCATTACAATTTGAGGTTTTTGTAATTTCCTAGATACAAGATGTGATCTTTTGGATGGGGCATTTTCTTGTTAGGTATCGTGTCATTATACTTGCTCCCTAATATGATGCACAGCAGGTTGCAAACATATTAACTCCAGAAGAAGGTCACTTTTCTTCTGTGTAAGAGCACTTCTCGATTTACCTCAGGAAAAAATGGTTCTGTTGTATACTTCATGGAATTAGATGGCAAAGGGAAAAACTAATTTCCTGTTGGTTATCTTACTGCAAAGTCACTTAAAATAGTCTTTAGGGACAATAGGTTTTCATGGATTTGTGGCACAATACACAGCAAACTTACATTACCCTTCAAAGGAGAGTCATATTTGTATTCCCTAGGCTTTTCCCATAGGGGGAATGGTTGAATCTGGCTTTCAAGAACAAGAAAGATTGACTCACAGATGTTATTTGAGCATCTTGCGGGTTTTTTTGAGCTTTCAAATGCTCTGCATCAGTAATGTGTGGTGACAGAGGCTGGAATGCATAGATTATGCAGTAGAGACAAAGATAATGATCTTGTAAGTTTAATTATGATCGGCATTTGTCTTTCTGGTAAGAGCAGCCTTATACAGCAACTTACTAAGATGTCAAAAAAACTTCAGTGATAAAAATGAAGAATTTACAATTGTGAGAACTAAGATTTTTTCATAGCAGCATTTCTTTCACATATACCATTGGCTTTTTCATCCAGCTTTTCAGCCTTTCTCGTGAAAGTTGGAAAAACAAGCAGAGGTTTGTGAAATACTGCCTTTAGCTTTTAAATACTACTGACTTTTTTTTTTTTAGTACTTTTTCTTATAGA
The DNA here is from genome assembly GCF_000690835.1 of Fulmarus glacialis. NCBI lineage: Eukaryota > Metazoa > Chordata > Aves > Procellariiformes > Procellariidae > Fulmarus > Fulmarus glacialis. The sequence continues at coordinate 7,643 of NW_009195595.1, read as the reverse complement.
AGATACCTTACTGGTAAGCTGTTCAAATGTACCTATGGGGTGTGGGTATTTAAAGCCTATTGACTTTGGGAAACGTAAGTCTGAAGCCCAGGTTTTTAGAAGGTATCTAATCCCCATTCTGTTCAGTGTTATGAAACCTAGTGGATTCAAAGTAAATTCAGTTTCTAAAATAAGTATGTAAGAACCTAAAACTTAGTTGTAGTAGAAATTGACTGCAGTGTCACATTAAGTATTAGCCCATGGTCATTTACTCCAACCCACATGCTATCTCCATAGCTGTGGTAATAAAATTATTTTGCATTGTCGTGCATTGATTCAGACCAGGTGACAGGTCCATGTTAAATACATATATTTACATTATTTTAGCAGATCACTTCTCCTACTCAAAGCTTAGCGTGACAATAAAAGTGGGAGACCTGAGAGCCCACTTGAGTCACATGAAGAACTACTTCAAAGAAGAGGAAAATAAACTGTTTTCCTTGCTTGTAAAGAATCAAGAAATAAAAAGCTTATTTAGGAGTAAGGAAGATTTAAATTAGATTTAAACTAGAGAAAGCAATTACGGTGGTAAAAATAGCACTGGAGTAAGTTGCCTGTACAATCTTCGTCACTGGATGTTTTGAAGATCAGTTTGGGCTACCTGCTAGAACTTACGAATTGTTCTCTCCGACTTATTTTCATCTGTAACGGAGGAGAAAGGACTTCTGAGATTTCTTCCAGCTCTATTTTCTGTTATTTTTCCTTACATACGTCAATTTTGTAAAACACTGATAAAGTCTTTGATCAGTAACATGCCTAGTCCCATGGGCAAAGGAAATAATCATATACTTCAAGCATGCTTTACTAGAGGTGAGTAAACAAAATGTTACTCATAGATACAGCCTGAAAATACTAGCTGAACAAGTTAATGTCATGAGCCAAAATTCAGAAGTGTCACTGAAGTGGAGAATAAGGGACATACATGTTTTCCATAGAAAATAATCAGACCTGATGACATCGGTTTGACCTGAACACCTTGCAGTGCACCACTTTTGAAGCCTCATTTCTATCATTAGTGTAAACTGTGAGCTTCTGTGTAGTCTAATCTACATAGAATGTCTGCGTTTATGCAGTTAGGTCGAAGAATTTGATGAGCGCTGAAACTGTAGATCAAGAAGGAGCTTCCCTAGATCAATACCTGTTGAGAGAATTCATTTTCAAGCTAAGTAGAATTCTTTGTTCATCTGAACTAGAGATTCTAGATCTCTGTAACTTGTTTGGTATCTGAATAGTTAAAGGAAATCATATCTACTCCAGCTGGATCTTCTCTACATAACTGACCCATTCGGCTTGATCTGGTATTGGATTGTTTACGTAACTTCAGTAATTAACCACTATCAGCCTCATTAATGAAACATAAACCACCTCTTCTGCTCATTTATAAAGCATTTGTCAAACGAAACTTAAACAAAGGGCAGAATCTCAGCAAAGTAACTCCTTCAAAAGCTACTGAGACTCTGACTACAAGTCATTACGGTCACTTTGTTGTTGTTTTTCAGTAAAAATGAAACAGAAGTGATGGCATTGTCTATTGCTTTTGGCTAACTTTTCACAAAAACATCTGAGATCTGTCACATGAGGGCAATGATGCCTGGACAACTATTTTGGCTGTTTCAGTACAAAATACTGATGTTCCAGCTCATTACTGTAAATCATTAAATGATGAAAGCAAGAGTCAAATACTAAACAGTTGGGAGCCTCTGGAAAACTAATTGCTAGTTACAGTAATTGTTACATGTGAGTTAAAGGTTATATTGAGATATAGATTATTTCTTTATAGGATTAAGTCTCTCCTGTTAGTAAACTGTTCTGAACAATATTAAAGTTGAGTATTAACAACACAGCTTATGTATTAAAATGATCTAACTTAATGTTTACCTATTTTTGTTTTAGAGAAAACTTTTTAGAGGCATAAAATACATTGGCAGACAAATACATGCCAAAAATTTTGTGTTCTGAGAGCTACTTGTATTTACAATTTGTTAAGGATCTCATGAAAAAACTGCAAGCTTTCTGTTCACCCTCTCTTCTGGATTATTTATTAATCTTCAAAAGGCGCAGTGGTTCTGGCATTGTTAGGATTTTCTGCATGGCATGGATGAACCTCAGCCCTGCGTGAGAAAGGGCACAAAGCCTCATGACTAACATTTTTGCAGGTCGGTGTTATCTTGCAGTCCTGACTCTCAACAGAGAGGAAGATGAAATTTGAATAGGATGCGTATCTGTTGTATGTGGTAGTTTTGATTATTGGATCACATGTTCCAAGATAGTATCAGGTCCAGAAGCTACAGTAGCAGAAAATTGTCCCTCGTTGTATTCAGCATATTGACCAACAATTTGATGCAAAACTTGAGGACAGGCAAAGGATGCCTGTGTGGGAACGGTACTAAACTGTAAATAGGCATCAGTTATGAGGAGGGTTGCAAAGAACAGGAGAGGCATGGGATTGTCTGTCAAAGATTACTCGGTTTGTTTTATGTTGTTTCTTGCCTAAAATGTAATTAACCTAGAATTTTGAGAAACGTGCTTGTTTTGTTGTCATTATTTGCCTATTTTGCCTGCAGCAGAGAGAGAACCTTGGTTGGTTCACTTGAAACTTAAGAATGTGAGTGTAGTGGGTCAGGGACTATCTTTTTCTGCATACATGTATGGCCTCTGTTGGATGGGGCCCCAGCCAGACTGGAGTGCTTAAGATCCAGTTTAACACTTTCAATGATGAAACAAAACATAAAAAAAAAAAGATGCTATTTGTACTACAAGTTCACCCAGTACTTTCCCCCCTTCTGTAGGTTTTAAACATATACTCATTTTTGTAGCTTCAAGCAACAAGGTTTGTGTGTCATTTCCTTTGAGCACTGGTTTGCAAAACTTTCATCTTCCCTACATGTAGCTTTTTAAAGCAGTACAGTTATTTGCAAAAATTAAAGAAAAATAGTCTTTACAGAGCAAAACTGTATGTTTCAGCAGAGGAATGAAGTGAGACTAGCCAGGGAAATTTCATCAGGCAGCACCTTTCAACCTGAATTTTTATAGTGTTCAAATATGAAATTACTCAACTATTCCCCCAAAAGGGGTGATGGGGGATCTATACAGTGAACAGCTCCCATTTAGCATTGTAGAGCATGTGTTCATTCAGTTGGTTTAGTGTTAGATAATATAAATACTCCTCTGTTTTGTATCAAATGTATCAGACAAATCATCATAGTCAAATTAGAAGAGAAATAACTCAGGAGAAGATGACGGTTCTCATTAAGTTCTTAAATGCTTTCATGGGATGAAATAAAGGGAGACCATATGAGACCAGAGCGGAAGAACAATTTTGATCTTTCTAAGATTGATCTTTTTCCTTAATCATTAAGTTGTTGGTTAGTTTCACTGTGCATTTGCTTACAGGCTTTTCACAAATCTTGAAGAGCTAAACACTTGACTTACGTTGAATTTTAATGAAAGAGCCAAACTGCTTTAAACTTACTTGAAAATCTGAAGACAGCCTACAAAATGTTCCTGTTCCTTCTGTGCATTCTCTTAAGCTTGGTATGTAGGGCAGTCCCACTACCTTAAGGTAGAATAGGTACTAATAAGCCCATCTATTCAACACTAACAAAATGTATGGGATTCCTTAGATCTCCACCTTTCAATACCCTGTGCCAAATCTATGTGTTTCCCCTTGGCAGGAAGACCAAGATTTGTCAATAAAATGCTCCAGTGCATCAGTATTCAGCAAGGCACAATGTGGAAGAAAGTAAAGATACCAACTAAAGCTTGATTACAATCTCCTGCAATGACCTCAGAATTGATAGTTCATAGAGAATACTTGTAAATGTAACTTTAAGCATTGAGGTTCTTAAATGACTGTACTTCTTTGTAGGTACAGCAAAGAGAAGCCAAGTCCTGGACCCGATTTCCATAAAGCAGAGTATCTTGACACTCTGTATTAAGCATTACAAAATAATTACTGTGGAATCCCTTGGTCAGCATTTTATCAGCAGTGGAGTCTTGCTGCTGAGAGGCTGAAAGAGCTGGATATATCCATTTATCAATGATAATGTTTTCCCTGTTTTCCAGCCTGGATTCCATCTTAAGGACATTTGTTTTAATAGTAAAAAGAGTATTAGACTCATAAATGTAAATGCTGTGGTGCAATGGGTGACTCTTCAAGATTTATCAAAGCAGGATAATTAAGATGAACAATAAGACTGAGTTTCTTGGTAGTAACTTTTGTCACAGACCGGCTCTGTTTCATGCAGCAGTAAAACACCTTGAAGTATAGGCTAGGAAGTGCAAGAAGAGGATTCACTTGGCCTCCTGGTCTGTGAGTCTCTGTGCTACAGATTTTGTTGAGGGCAATACCAGTGAAATTGTGATAGTAGCTGATGATTGTGTTAACACCATCCCTTAATTTTAAAAGCAAGCAGTCAAAAAGTGTTGGGGTGTGTGGTGTGAGAGAGGACTCTCTTGCTTTTTAAACAAGCTGTAGCTGCTGAAATATTTGGCTATTAGACACTTGTAGTGGAAGTGAGAAATACCATATTCAGCTTTTGAAAAGCTAATGTCTGCTGCATTACTATGTGAGACTTGCACTTTCAGAGACTCAGCCAAAATCTTTCAAAGTGTGCTGACCACACTTACGGTTAACATGATTTTACCCGAAACTGAAGAGTTATCCTAGAAATTTGCCCTTTTTTCTTTTATCTACTTCCAGCATTTAGATGCCACTCAATCTGTCACAGGTGTTGCCATTTTCTACTGGTCAATTCCTCTGTGCATTATTATCCATCATTTAGTCCACTGCCAGTTTCTGGATAAGTTATGGGCATGACCCAGTGCACATTGTTTTAACATCCTCAGTACCGATGCCTGAACTCGTCCCAGGTTTATAGATACTATGTTGTGCTTAGGATTCTGTGCTGTGTCTGTTACCAGTCTCTTTAATCATTTCTTCTGTGCTTTTGGTCTGTCTAGATTTCCTTCTTTTTTGATTTTCCTACTGTGAGCAAGAACCTCCTCAGCTCTACTCGGGAATGCTATGTATTTATTCCATCACAGAAATAGTATTTATGATTTTTCAAAGATGGCCTAGAAATGGTTTTGGTTCTGTAGCAGCTTTGCTGTTTTGGAGACCCTCAGTATGCTTCTATCTAGCATACACTTTCTTGCTAGAACAAATCCATGTTCTGTTTGACAAAATACAGCCATGTGGTTAAGAGTTATTAAAAGCATTAAAGCATTAACCTCTTGTAACCTCATTTTTCACTTTGTACACATACATAAGTGTTTAATCGAATTGAAGTTAAACACTAAAAAGTTTGAGAGGCCAAATTTATACATTCTCTTCAGTTTATACAGAATTGATGTGATAAGCCAAAGGAATTGTAAGACACCACTACTCAGAAAATGCTCATCCGTTGATTTGTGTAAGCTCTGTTGCTACATCCTAGAAGTTTTGGTGATGAGCATTCCCAGCATTTAAATGAAGGAGCTTTGTCCTACTGGGATCCGATCTGTGTCCTGGCGCCACACTAGCTTAATCTACTGTCCTTTCGAAGTTGAACAAATGATTCTGTGTCAAAAGATCTGCTGGAGAGGGGGTGAGCCACATCCTTGAGTGAGAACACAAGACTAAGCGCTGTGTGGTGGTAGTATTGTAGACTCCATCTTCTTCTCATTCTGCAATTTTATTTCAAGCAGCCAGAATCCCGCAGAGGGACTGCACCGATCCTGGAATGAAAGTCTCATATAGCAGTGCTGGCCCTCGTCTCCCTTGCTTGTCTCTACTTGGCATGAAGGGCCAGGATGTCATCTCTGAAGCCAGGGAAAAGTGAGTATTAAACCGTAAGTGTAAAGGCAAGGAACAGAGCAGGCCAGAGACTCAGACATACAATCCAGGTGCAGCTTCTGCTGAGGCGTAATGATCCTTCATGCTGCACAAACAGGTTGTTCCTTTAGCTGACTTCCTAGTTGATGTGAATTGGAATTTCCAGTGCTGCATTTCTAAATGGCTCATTGAGTGCCTCCGCGCTGTAAAGCTGAATTAAGTGGAACCTTAGAGATTGCATATTTGATTTCACAGAACTTCCTTATGTTGAATAAGGTGAAAAACGGGAAGATACTGAACTGGTACACCTATATCATTCCACGCAGCTGTATCAGGCCTACTCCTTTGTGGCTGCTCAAAGGTTCTGCAAAAATTGATGCACTGGCAGAGGCTTTCAAGGCAGCCAGGGAGTTGGGAGTACAGGCAGAGT
>NW_009195595.1:0-1328 GCF_000690835.1 Fulmarus glacialis | reverse complement strand
GAACCGCACAGGTAGGGTCATTTGAGGATATAATAAGGGGGACAGACAGTGGAACAGGGAAATGAGCATTGGCTACAACTTAGGGATGTCATGTCTATCTTAGGACAGGACAATCTTTTGCCAAGTTGTTCCATAATGAGAGTGGTAAACACAGTAATATTTGTCCGTTTTCCAAATGTTCATGAATCACCCATTATGAAAAAGGAATTCTGACAAGTTGCCTTAACTTTTTAGTATTCTCTAATAAGAAGAAAAATAAGGAAGGACCAGAAGGTAAAACATGTTATAAAGCATGGTCTAGACCTTTAGTTCCACACAAGTTAGTATAAAACAGCATTACATTTCTCAAATTTGCAGAATATATCTCATACTTTACTGATTAATCTGACTCTGATTACATACTCCAAATGCAGCTGCTTTCTTTATTCTTTTCTGGATTGTATCAATGTTTTAAAATTGTCATTTACATAAAATTATCTTATTCAGCACTTCTGCACTAGGCTTGATTATCTCTGGGATCATAAAGAAACTTATCTGATAAAGCATCCTACATTTTTCTTATGTGTCTGTCTGAACGGGGATTTAAACTTGAAAGATTACTCAAGTCAAAGGGAGTCCTATTAAAACATTATTATTGAAAACATTATTAATAAAGTTGGTAATATTAAATAAAAAAAGCTTTGTGGCACACAGTTAAGCAAAGCATCAAGGACATCACAGATCACTAACAGTAGCTTTAGTTAGCAAATATGAAAGGAGCAAGTCAGCATTACAAAGCTTGTTATTTTAACTTGAGTAGAGGATGTTTACTGTTAAAACGGACAAACAAGAATATTAGATAAGTTGACAGCTCAACAGATCTCAGCCCAGAATTTATCACACACTGTTTAAGGGAGTATTTAAAAAGATAACCAGAACCCCCTTGGGTCAAGGATGTATGCCCTTCTGCAAACAGACTGCACGACACACAGCAGCGTTCATTTGAACCAGAGGCTTTCCACCTGGGTTTCTTCCCAGAGCCATGTCGTGGAGCACTTCCGAGTCTCGCGTCGGAGCACACGGCGCTTTGGCAACTGCGTGCCCGTTAAGAGCTCCAGCACGGAGGAAACGCAGCGTTGGGCTTCTGTAGATAAAAGCGCGTTAGAAGGGTGAAGGCGTTCACCTGGTGCAGGTGCTTTGTAATGCTATTTGCCCGGGGAGGTTGGTGTCCCCCCGCCCCAAAAGCCACCCAGCAACAAAAAAAGCGCAAGGGCTTTGCATGCTCCTTCCAAAACACCCCGATGAGTGCGGGCCCTGCTGGGCCTGGGGCCGCCCGCCCCGCCCCGCCG
>NW_009195594.1:0-15655 GCF_000690835.1 Fulmarus glacialis | reverse complement strand
CCGCTCTCCCGGCCGTGCCGAGTCGGGGGTGCGAATCCCGGAGCTTGTAGTCCCGCTGCGTGTGTCTGGGAAATCCGGGCCGCCGCCTGGGCCGGAGCAGCATGCAGGGGAACTAGTAGTCTGTTTTTGTATGTCGGCACATCTGTAAGGTAGTCTTGGCTCCTTGTGTTCCGACCGCAACTTGATACCCAAGGATAGCTGCACAAGTTTGGCTAAAATGGGTTCAGTTTTCTTCTCCTGCCGCAAAGGGCTGTGCTTTAGGCGCCAGCCCAGGAATTATTTACAAAACTAACATCACTTTTAGACCAAAATGTTTGACGACATGAGCCAACACTGGAAAAACTTAAGTACTTACTTTCATAGTTGAGTGAAAGGCTGAGCTATGCAACTCCTAACAGCAGGTATCTAGTCTTATTTTGTATATTGGAGGAAGGAAGCAGGTAAATTCAACCACGTGGGTTAGTCTTTTGTGTTGGTTTGTTTTTTTTTTTATTTATATATGTACTTTACTCACATGTGTGTGAGGAGCAATAGTAGGGAGGGCTAAACCAGAGGCAGTTAGTTGCATAATCAGAACTACATTTTGGGTGCATCCAGTAATGAGGTTTTGTGATTTGACTTGAACACCTGGATTTGGAGGGGGTTTGGGGTTGTTTGGTTTTTCGACGGTTTTGTGGTGGGTTTGGTTTTTTTCTTAATTACCTTACTACTCTATCTTGTGGAAGGAATTTATGTTCACGTTCTGCATTTCTCTGGTGCTCTGTGTTTTTTCTGAGGACAAGTCTGCTGCCTTGATGCCATCACCAAAGAATGGTAATATTAGCAACTCACCTGGGAGCAAGGTGTTGCTTTTCTCTTCCTTTGCTTCTTAGCACTGTATGCTTTTGTGAAATTCCAAATACCCTTCATCTCGATGACTGTCATTCCTTGATGAATAGAGTTTGCTTGTGTGCATGTCTTTTTTAAAGTATTGTCTTTTATAAATTCAGGTGTTGGATTACCATGGGTGTAAAATAAGCGACCCATACTGCTGGCTTGAAGATCCCGATAGTGAACAGACGAAGGTAACCTTTCTTTGAGCGGGAATGGCTGTTTTGACACGGTTCTCTTTTATAGACTAGGTGCATGGGTACTCTGTTTTTGAAGGACCTGCCAATACTTTTTGAAAATTTACATAGTGAGTGTAGGTGTAGTTCTTGTGATATCTTATGGCACCAACAGCAATGCCATTATTTTGTACCTTTGTGTTAATGGGGGAAAGACTGGAGCACTTGGTATAACCTAGATCACACAATTTGGAAGACTAAGGCCTTCTTTATCTTGCACCTGTTTTTCTTAGACAATTTGAATGCTCAAGGTGGTGGTGTCACGCTGAAGTGAAACACTGATTTTAGAGCGCTTTATCCACTGTCCTAAGTACATCTAAAATTGCTGTAATAAAATAATTAAGAAAGGGTAGAAAGTAAACTTCTTTGGCTTGCTTTCTTCATACAGTGACAAAGCATTTTTTTTTGAACCCTTTTTTTGAGGGGAAAAAAAGAAAATCCAAAACAAAAAAACCACAACGTTTTCCTCCTGAAGTTAGGCTTTGTTAGTGGCTTTTATTACAGATTGCAGATGTTGCAGTGTTTTCAGCGTGCAGTCTGGTGTAGCTAGATTGTACTGCTGGAACTCGTCTTTTGCTGAGAAAGAATCCTGAAAAATAATAAAGTATGACTGTGAGCCAGTACCTCTGATATTCATGGCATAGGGAGTTGCAGGGGTGATGGCCAGGAAGTGGTAGGTGGCAGTGTGGAGGGGATTTCCTCTGTAATGGCTAATAACTTCGTGATAACTGTAGTTCCAGATCTAAAACACTGGCATCTATCTAGTATGCATGATTGTGTCAGAAAGATGATGGAGGGCAGGATCTCCATTTAAAAGTATCCTGCAGGGTGGCTTTCCATTAGTGAGATTCCTTCTAGGTTCTCTCATGCATGTGCTTACATAATACATCTTGATGAGCTGGAGGATGGTTGAATAGAACTTACTGTAACTGTCAAGAGCAAGATAAAATGTGTACAGTTAGGATCCCATTCCCTGCTTTCTATCAGCATATATATAACGACTCATGGATTAAAAAGGTTTATTTGGGATCAGTTTTTAGTGAAAAACTCTGCCATGGACATTAACATTGAAAATTAGATATTTAGTAAGTTGGGAGTATTTTGATTTTTTTGATTCTGGCATCCTTAAGAAACGGTACACATAGGTGAGTTTTGTGCCAAATTCAGAGGGATATATGTGTGTGGGGAGGTATGGTTATGTCTTTCTTTTGTAGGTGCCTTACAAATACCTATTAAAGTGGTTTTCAGGATCCTATGGAAGAGTTGGGATTGAGAAAATGCCAAGACCTGACTTATTGTATCCCTGTGTTCAGTACTCTTGCCACATACTGTGAACAGGTTGGGTGAGAACAGTTGGAGGAGGGTGAATCTCATTCTCCAGAGGTTGTAGTTTATATAGGAAAATAAGGAATGGGGGTTTATAACATCCTCATAAAAATGCAGCAGCCCAGACACAGGAGGTCACATTGGTGGAATGAAAACACTGTTAAATCTTACTTGCCTACATTCTACGTGCCTTGGCAGAATTTTGCAGTCCAGTAGTAGTATGATGCAAAGAGTGGAGACAGTCCTTGTGCGTATAAGTATGTGAGTATGTCATCTTTTTCCGAAGTTCCAGGAGTTACTGAACAAAGGGAATTCAAGTATTTTGCTGTTCTACCTCTGTCATAAAGAGGTCAGAAAAAAAAATCTTGAAGTGCTAAACTCCTTTCATCTGCATTATCACTCACTTCTTTGTGCTGTGCAGCAGAGGTTGCTGATGGCCGCTCCTTCTTGCTAGCTTTTCGTAATAGTTTTATCTCCAAGTTCTTGAGATAGTTTGCAGGACTCCTGCAGAATAGCCATTCTGTACCTACCAGATCAAAGAATAACCAGACACTGGTATAGAGGTAACTGAATGACTGTGCAGGCTTTAGAGAGAATTTGGAGCGTGCTTTATATACTTTTCAAGCCTTCAAGTCACTGACCTTGAGACCTGTGTCCTTCCCATTCTTCCTCCAAGTTGCTTGCTCTCTTTATGCACTCCTTAATATCCCAACCTCCATTTGTTTTGGGGAAAAGTAAAAATATCCTTTGTACACCTCCGACAATAGGCTACCTTTAATTTTCTACGTATTAAGTACAGAACTAGAAGAAGAATTCCTTGGGCATCCACGCGCATCTGTAGTGAAAGAGCCCTTATTCGGTTCCTGTTTACAACATGCTTGCTTGATTTGAGTATGTATAACAGTGAAAATTCTGGTTTATGCCAAGAGTGAAGACTGAACGCCATTCATTTATTAAGTTAGGAATCTTTTCTTACATGCAAGCAGTCAAAATTATTCAGTGTGTGCTGTTGAGTAGATACACAAATATGTTGGAATTCTACTTTTCTAGACTTAGCAGAAATAGTCATGTCAAGCATTGGTGTGGTCATAGAAAATAAATGGGTAGCCCTCACTTTGTTTCTGTGTTGATGTGAGTCAGTGAAACATAAAGTTTACTATTGAAGCATGGAGAAAGAAGCACAGGCAAGTGAGATTGGTTTTAACTCTGGAATTTTCATGGTAGTTTCACCTGATGTCCACTGTAGGGTTAACAGGACTGGGACTGAAAGAAATTATCCACAACAGCTATGAGTGTAAAGAATCATACTCATTTTTTCTGTGGCTAGTCCAAATGATCTTGTGGGCTCTGCTAGTTAGAAGCTTACAAACAAATGAACATAGAAAGGTGGGATTTTTTTTGTTACTGGTTTAATCAGGTATTTTTGCAGTGAGAGTAGAGTGCAGATGGTACTGTACCTGATCCACTGTAGTTTGCAGGTTTCCATTAAGTCAGGTGGCTCTGTGGTTTCTCTCTACCCTCCCTCCTCCTTCTTGCACTGACTTGAATGTTTCCGTCCCTCCTTTGCATAGGTATAGCCATCACAAGGTGATATTCTGGAGGGGAAGCCTTTGGTGGATTAGTTTTCTGTTGGTGCACATGCTTAATCTAAGTCACCCCAAGACCATGTGATAGTTGGATCTAAGATGGTTCAGGAATGGGATCTTTCCTCTTCTAGCAACCCGCAGCCTACTTTAATTAGGTGAAAGTCAAATAGGTCTAGAAACTTTTCAGCCAGGTCGCCAAGATGATCTTGTTCCATATGTGTGGTATTATGAACAGGTGTATGTTTGGATTGGAATTGAAACTCTCAAAACTACAGTTATATGGATTTGTAGTTATAATTGACCAGTGTTTCATTCACATGTTTTGATAAATTTCCTATTGCACTTTAAATTTTTCTTTGCTAAAGTAAATGCTAAGAGGCAAGCCACCAGAAATCTGCTTAGTTTTATTTTGTAATACTTAAAAAAGGGTATGTGCCTTCTTGTAGGACTTGCATTGAACTACCTTTTACTGGGAAGACATATATATGAAGACTTTGGGGGTAACTATTAAAGAAACTGTAAATGCTTTATAGATTAATAACAAGGACTGGTAATGTTAAAACATTTTCTACCCTAAGACTTCTTGAAAAGTATACTGTGAGTGGAAATCATTATCTTGTTGAGAGAATAGCTTAGTGGCATGTAGAAAGCTGATAGGTTGTAACAAAGCAGGGTTAAAAATTTTGTGGCATGTGGTTTAGTTATGAAATTTGGTTATACTTTTTTGAAAAATAACAATTGGCCTGCTCAAGTAATGGCCAAACACTTCAGCCTCGAGTAGACCATCTCTACTCTTAGCACAACACTTCAGAAATTCTTTTGCTTTTCAAATTACCTTAGTTTCTGAGACACCCATAAGCATTACTTGGACCCTTATTCTGTCCTTTCTCCTGCTAGCAAATTCTGTCCTGGTTCAAGGCTTATGATAGATTGTCAGATGCAGATTTCTACAGGTAAAGTAGGAATCTTTCTCTATAGGCTCATGAAGATGTACAGAGAGTTACTGTTAGCCCTGTAGCCTGGGTGGCATCTGTTTAGCCCAGCGTGGTGGATGGAATTGTTTACTGTGAGCATTTCTGCTGACAACAGCTGCTCCTGTACTTTACCTAGAGCAGTATTTCAATTATGTATTGCTTTTTGAACATGAGTGCAACCTTGTATTCAAAGATGTAAGAACAGTGAGTTTCCAAACTGGACTGGATTCTTCTCAGTGGAACTCTTTCAAAAATCTGTAATTCTATCTCCTTTTTTAGATAGCAATGGCATTCCCTTTTACAAATAGTCTTGGAGTCTTTGGTGCATGCTGAGTGGAAATGGGAAAAATATATTAAATCCCTGTAAAAGCAAAATTACTAGTGATTCAGTTGTAAGTGCAATAGTATGTAAGCATGGTCTTGGGCAACAAATGCTTGTAAAGAAAAGTTTTTGTCTCCTCTTTGAATAACAGTAATGAAAGCAGATGTGGTAAGATGTGACTATGGAGTTAAAAGTGAGTAACACACAGTTCCAGTATGCTCTTTGCAGGAACGTTACCATTTTGGTCAAGTTATTGATAGATGAAACAAAGATGTGTGGCAGTTTCTGTCCACTAAATGCAACTGAAAAGTGCTTTTGCCCATCCAGAACAATGGATGGATTTATACATGTTTTTATAAGACATCTTTTCTCTGAAAATGTCACAGCACTTTGAATAGTTAGTTTATTTGTGTAGCATGCACTGGCTAGATTTTTGTGTATGTGGTCTTTGAAATTCACGTGTTTCCATTTAGAGAAAACAGATTCAGATACACATAATTCTTGGGTAGATTTGATGAAGTTCTTTCATCATCTGATGGGGCGGGGGGGAAACTGTTATAGTGGTACAGTGTGGAGGCGACCACTGGGATGTGCTGTGCTGCCGTGCTGGGTGTTAAAACTGTCTATGCCAGTAAGATCCTCAAAGGGAGAACAGAAGCAAAAATTGGCCTTCTCTTGGTAGTACATTCACCTCTTTTCTTCCTTTTTCTCAGGGGATCAATTCCTGACTCGATCCTCACTGATGTATAGAGTCTAATTTTGAGTAAAGGTCCAGAAGTCATGGTTGTTAGCCTTCTGTATCTGTTCCTTTTCAGTGCTGTAGTGCTTGCTTTCTTGTGTCATCCCTGAGTGGTGACTTGCATGTAACCAGCCCACGTGTTCTTGAACTAATATGTTTCAGCACTTAGCCAAGTGCTTTTAGGGCATTACTAATTCTGCACTCACATGTTTAAAGCTTATCAGTTTCTGTATGCTTTGTTAGGCATGAACAAATACCTCTCAAGTGGAGACTGACCATAATTAATGTACTTTCTCCTTTACCTTTTGGCCTGACAAGTCTCTGAAAGCATAGCTTGGCAGGTAATGCAGCTTTTGGCTATGCAGTCCTATGGCAGCGAGGCAAATAGGGCAAGTAGAGACACTCTCCCTCCCATGCTTACTTCTTGCCAGGTGAAATGTCTGTAAAATGCTACTGAGAGAGTTTTATGTTCTATTTTTTCCTCTTTTTCATCTGAAGAATTAATAAATGAGTAAACGTTGATAGCAATTGGTAAATGTGTGCCAGGGACTGTTTGTACAGCAGCTGGCTTTTCTGAAGAACTGTGAAACACAAGTTGTGGAATATGGATTATAGCCCTGCTGCTCCTGTGGGTCATGGCCTGTGGTGAAGTGTAGCTCAGATGTTATCATGCCTTGATCTGCTTGCTGCATGACAGATTCAGGACAGGTAGAAACAATAGCCTCTTTCAAAGCAACTGGGGAAGAGACCTGCATAAGCAAAGAGATGAGTGGACATCTGGAGACGCAGGCTGGAGGCGAGAGGCTGGGGTCCGAGAGTGATACTGCAGCCATCATTGCGCCGTCTGGCTGTGAATTACAGCCACGCATACTGTGTCCTGTCCTTCCTACTCGATGTTAGAGACAGAAAAGCCTGCATGTCTGCTTCTTAGCAGCTGTGGTTCACCTGAAGACGCTTAGGTATTAATTCTATGTTAATGTACTGTGCTATAAATAGGGATGGTGAAACACCAACAGAGCACCAGTTTTTCCATGCATGCCATGGGAGTGGCAGCCTCTAACAAACAGCTGGAGTGGTAATGGTTTTGGCCACTGTTGTTAAGTGTTTGTGATTGGAAGGTGGAGTGTTCTGAAGAAACCAGACTCCCCAAAGTTCTCAGAGATTAGGTATTATGCCTTTTGTAACTAAGAACTGATCTGTGGACAATATTTGGCCTTTCCAAGAAGTAGTGGCTGGGACTAATCCTCTGTGTTATGTTAATAGAATTAACAGATGGTGCACATGACATTTTGTATTATCTTCCAGCCTTTCACAGCTCCTGAAATGATAGTGCTGTCTATGGGCAAAAGGGTCTCTGTTCTTTATCCATTTCCTAATTTATTTATCGTAGAGTATTGGAGTATCGTATATTTGTGGTGAAGTAAGGTACTTCCTAGGTATATACTGTAAGTTAGCTTTTCTATGCCGTTTAGGCAAATATAAGGAGAGTTTTTAAAAGCATGAGGTTTGGGTTTTTTTTTTAGAAGGGATGTCTTTGGCCAAACCACTGGTTACCCCAGTGTGTGCCCTGCAGAGGTGTTATGCAAGATACAAGATCAGTCTTATTACAGTATTGTGGCATAATGCAAATAAATATGTAAGACTCTTCAGGTGTGACTCTACACAACCTATGTGGGGAGGGGAAGATGTCTGTGATGCATTGCTTCAGAAAATAGTGTTTTCTGTAGGAAAGATGCATTTCTGCTTGAGTTCATATATTTTGCGGGGGGATTGTTTTCTTTCAGGCATTTGTGGAGGCTCAGAACAAGCTTACAGTACCCTTTCTCGAGCAGTGTCCTGTCAGAGGACTGTTCAAAGAACGAATGACTGAACTCTACGATTATCCTAAGTACAGTTGCCACTTCAAGAAGGGAAAAAGGTATGTGAGGAATGTCTTTGTAGGTGGTGATGAATGTGAAGCAAGTCAAAAGCAACTACTAGTTAGGAAAACAAATTATAAATTGTATTTTTATTTATTCCTTTATAGTTGGGAAGTAGGAAAAGTAAGTCAATGTTAATATATATGGTTGCATGATGCAGAGCACAAGATGCTTGACTGTCTCCAATTTCCAGTCGTATTATCTTCTTGTGCTTTTGTCGTCTTTTTATAGGAAGAACTGTGAGTTTATCAAAACTCAGACAACTTTGTAGGATAACTGTTGTAAAAGTAAAAGTTTGGGGAGTTCCTTTCAGGGTTGGTCACTGTCAGTATAGTTGAAGGCTCCTCATCCTGAAAACGGCACAAGTCTGTTATGAGCATGTTGTTCTAAATATTTACTAAAATACTGCTCCTATGCTGGACATACTTTGAGCAGCTGGTGGAATTTTTGTTTAGTCATAGCCAGTGAAAAGCAGTGGAAATTCCCTTGTGAAAAACGGCTCCTGTGTCTGCAGGGGATAGGGGAAAAATCATTTGGAGGATTTAACGCAACAGATGCAAAAAGATCTGTCTTCTAAGAAATAAAGAAATCCTGCTATATTCCAATACCTAGTCTACTTGTATCCCTGTTTTAATGCTGTGGCTAGGTAAAGAGATGGTGCTTATGTGGCTTACCTAAGGTCTGGAGACTGCAGCTGCTACTCAATTTTATGTGACCTCTTTCAGAAACACTAGCAATCTCCTAGAGAAAGAGAGTAAAGCGATGAAAATGCTGATTAACTTAGTGACATCTAAAGATTGTTTTAGCAGTTGAAAAAGAGGTATTGTGAACAACCAGCCATTCTTAATCATGGGAAACACAAATAGTCTTTTTCAGTATTTTCAATTTGTTTGATTGTTGGGTGAGCACTCAGATGTGCCAGGTATGTTTTCACTGTCATCCACAGGAAAGAGCAGAAAATGTCTCATTGCCTTCAGATTTCTGCACAGATACTAAGGGAGATCTGCTACTCTTTAGTTATCTGTCCTATGCTGTGTGGAAGGTGTGGATACTTGTTACTAAGGGAGGGAAAGTCTGTACTACATGGGTTTTTTTGAAAGTATATTGTGGGGAGTGAACCCAAGCTGATGTTGATTTAAGTTGTCAATATATAGAGGTGTGGGATTTAAGCCCAGAAGCAGTGGGGCTGTTTAGTACAGTGCTGCATCCGGGGAATTAAGCCTTATTGAGCGAGTCAGGCAAAGCTTGTTAGTTTGTATGTGATGCTCATGCAGATGTAGCTATGCTGAATCTGATTCTGGAGCAGGCCTGGTTAGTGACTGCTCTGGATTCTCTGACCCATTCCCCCTGTGCAGTGCAAACACGCCTGGGTGTGGTTATCTTCAATGCTGATAAGGCTTGATGTTGCAGAAGTGCTCATGGCAGTGATGAATATAGTCTCCACTAGAGATAAAAAGTCTTAATTTGTTGCAGCTGACTGTCCTCCAGGAAGAACATTTATGCCAGGATCTTCATGTGCTTTAATTTAGGACACTTTACTTTGATTTTAATAGATGTCTTTTTAGTTTTTCTGAGTGTTACTCTATTTCTTGGTACGTGCTGAACTTAAATCACAGTGATTTAAAAATCATACCAAAAAACATATATTATGGTGTTTGAGGGGATCAAGAGGGCTCTACCAAGTTAAGTAACACTTAGTATGGGGTGAGGGGAGGAACTATTCTATTTGAAGAACTATCTAAACTTCCCATGACACTTAGAAATTCTTAAATTTAATTACTCCAGTTTTCTGCCAAAGAATAGCCGCTAAAGGACAGTGTCTGAAGAGCTGTGCTGTAGAATCTGCAGAAAGGAAGAGTGCTCAGGGAGGTGCTGTGCCTGTTACACTGTTTGGCCTTTGCTTCCCAGCTTATTACCCAGCATTACAGAGGTGAAATTGGCTAGAAAATGCATGGTCAAATGTAAAATTATGTATCTTTTTCTTCTGTTTCTTTGAATCTTTTGATTTTGTCACTCACTGAACATTCATGTTAATATTTGAACATATTACTAGTTCATATTGTTAGCCAGGCCTTTGTGAGTGTAGTTCCCCCTTCTGGGTTTACCGGGTTCCCAAAGCTTGTATCCAAGTACTGGACAGTCTTAGGGAATGTGTGAACTTATGTTTAGGTTTGAACATTACCTCATAAATTCCCCTGTTCCCCCAGGTGAAGCTGCTGTTTGATTTGTTAAGCCACAGGTTTGTGTAGTAAAACTCAAAAGTCCTATGAAGGAAGAAAAGTGTAGTATCTATGAATTGCATAGAATACAGTTATTAATTTCTTTGTGCTCTGTGAAGATGTGAAGAGTATCCCTCACTAAAGAGAATTCTGTAATTCTCTGTTCCTACAACTTTTTCAAACCACAGAGTTTTACGGACATCGGGAAATACAGATGAAACAATTTCAGTTCTGTTTCATTTGAACATCTGTCTGCCACCTGATACAGATTGAAAGCAGCTATATGAATGACAAAGCTTAGAACGTAGGGGGTGGGAACCTGTGGCAATACTTGTAACAGAGAAACACTAAGGCTGCCAGAGCTGTTTAGCACAGACAGTTATGTAGAGTTTATAGTACACTTAGCTTTGTTTGAAACACACTGTGGCAAATGCAGCTTTTCTTCTTAGAAGATGTTTTGGATGCATCCTACAGTATCCTCTATACAATCTATATCACATTGGGATGAGATTCCTCTCATTTTTAGAGTCTTGAAATTGGTGTCTGGCCTTCCTCTGTACTAAGGGGGAGAGAAAGGCACCCACAGAGGATGGTTAAATCCCTGATGGCCACAGGAGAAATCATGATTCCTACTCTACTGTGAAGCTTGTCTTTCTGTTATATATTTATCTGTCTTTTATTCACTTCATGACAATCTCATACAAGTTTTTCTCGCTTGCCTAACTGAAAATCTGAGTTCTTCCTACTTATTTTATCCTCTTGTGTTCTTTTAGGTATTTTCACTTCTACAATACAGGACTGCAGAACCAGCGAGTTTTATATGTACAAGACTCCTTGGATGCCGATGCCAAAGTTTTTCTTGATCCAAATAAGCTTTCTGATGATGGCACTGTGGCTTTACGAGGTTAGTAAGACTGCAGTTCCTACTGAATAAGTCTGGGTCTTCAGCAGAAGTGGGAAATGGTTTCCAGCTCTTCACCTATACAAGTATGGCTAGAGAGGCTTGTTTTAATCAAAGTAGTCACTAATCCTCTTAAAATTGTATTTTGTATCTTTAACACAAGCCAGCAAGTTGAAGTGAGAGACTGTGAAGGAACATAGCATTAACTTTTATGAGAATCACAAAATACTTGTGTTCACTAGGGCTTTAATTTGTGTTAGCTGTCCATTTTCCCACTCCCTATTGACTTATTGTAGAAGCAAGACTCTTGGACTTAGAAGTCCTTTAAGTCTGTTCAAGGCCAGTTAATAAAAACAGAGGACAGAATTAGTGGATGCTTCTTTAAGTGTGAAAGCTAGTTGAAAAGTATCAATACGGCTTTTTTTAGTGAGAAGTTCTGCCTTAAACTATGGCTATAAGGAATTGGGTTCATATAATCTTTCTGTATTTCTACAAAGCTTATGACAAAGTCTTTTTCCAAATGCACTTAGAGAAACAACAGCCATGGAACAAGACAGGAAACTCCTGGTGTTGATAAATAATTGATTTAAAGGCAGGGACAGGAATAACTGATCGGCTCCCAAAGTGGAAATCACCAGTAGAGTTCTGTCAGAGATTATGCTAGGACTTGCACTGTTCAATATGTTCATATATATTAGAAAAAGGAGTGAGCAGTGAGGTGGCAGAGTTTGGCGATGATACAAAGTTATTTCAGGTAAAGGCTGAAGAATGACTGAAGAGCTGCAGGAAGACCTTAGTGATAGTGAGTGGGCAATACATTAACAGGTAAAAGTCTCTGTGCAGATAAATTAAGTGATGCACAGGGGACAAACAATCCTAACCTCATTTGTAGAGGAATGGATGGAATGAACTCTGAGCTGACCATGACCGTTTGGGAACAATTCTTGGGCTATAATAAATAGTTCCATGAAAATGTCAGCCTTGGTAGCAGCCGAACCAGCACATCAAATGTCAGAAATGATTAAGAAGGAAATAGAGAACAAAACAGAAAATACCATTACATTAGCAACTCAGGGGTTTATACAGTAGCGTTGAATATTAAATATAGTTCCCGTCCCCTCAGCTCAAAGGGGAAATACAGTTCAGAGGAGGGCAGTAGGAACAATCAAAGGTACGGAGCAAAGGTCAGGAACAATTTAGTCTGCCCAGATCAATCAGCTTGGAAAAGGGGCAATTTAGCAGGGATATAATAGAGGTCTACAGAATCATTTGTGGCATGCAGTAGCATGGAGAGAGTGAATAGGGGTTGGTTAGTCGACATTTTTTCTATTACAAGAATGAGGGGGTATCAAATGAAGGCAGTGCGAGTCGAGTCCAAAGCAAACAAAAGAAGGTGGTGGTTCATACCAGAAGAAATAGATTTATAGAACCCCTTACCAATGGATGTTGGTGGTGCAAAAAACTTACTGTGGGTTTAAAGGGAAGCTGGACAAGGTCAAGGAGGAGGGAAGCATTGAAGATTATTAACCAACTGCTTCATGGAAGAGAAGTCTTCTAAGCTAAAACTGGTCAGAGGTTGTAAGACTATTTGTGGGAAATACTACATGTGCTTGCATTCTCCTTACTCTTGTAGGCATCTCCTTGTGACTACTTCTGAGGACAACTAGGTGGAATCTTGTTCTGAATCAGAATGGCCACTCTTATGTTCTTATGGGGGAGAATATGTTAGAGTGGCACAGTGGAGTCTCTCAAATGTATGATTTCTGTGAAATGCAACTTTTTTGTGTGTTTTTTTCAGTAGTTACTTTCAGGTCTGTACAGGCCTATGATAATTCAGTCTCTTCACTTGAATTGATTTGCAAGCGTGAATTTGATCCTTATCAACTATGATGGAAGCTCTTCTGAATTTTTTCCAGAATCATGTTTTCCTCACAGTTTGGATAAAGCAACATATATATCAGAGGTCTTAGCTGAGAATACTGGTGATTAATCCATTTGTGTGGTAGTGGCAAATTTTTCCAGTGACTTCAGTTTTCATGGCGTTGCAGGGTCTAGTTTTCATTGACTCCTATACTGCAGTGGTGTTTGCTTTATTTCAGGGTGCATTGCTTGCATCTCAATTTCTATTGCCTTCTTTGGTACTGTTTCTCTCTTAAAATCTCACTTTAAGTTCTCTACCTGTGTGCCTTTTCAGTCTCCACCTCTTCCCTCCAAACTCAAGGAAGTAGAAGAATCTCAATCATAATTCAGATGTTAGGCATAAGCGATGTTACTGAACATACTTACTGAGTATGCATGCCTAAACTCAGATCTGTGAACTACTTGAGAAGTCCACAGAGACTAGAAAGGTGCTGCGAATCCCAAATGATAGCAGATGTAGTTGCTTGCACTGTCTTTTAGAAAATAAACCCTCTTCTCTCAGCGTTCGGTGAACACAGTTCTTTTAACTACTTTCCCAATTTCACAACTCTTTCATTGGGATTTGGCTAGTGTGTAGTAAATAATAAAAAGCTGTGTGGCAAAATAGCAAACACTTTTTTGATAATAGTGATTCCTTGTGCTGGTTCTTACTTCATCTTGTTTGGTTCCAATTTCCTAGGTTATGCATTCAGTGAAGATGGTGAATACTTTGCATACGGCCTGAGTTCTAGTGGCTCTGATTGGGTTACTATCAAGTTTATGAAAGTAGAAGGTCCTGAGGATCTTCCAGATACACTGGAGAGAGTTAAATTCAGTTGCATGGCATGGACCCATGATGGAAAAGGCATGTTCTATAACTGCTATCCAAAACAAGATGGAAAAAGTGATGGTAAGTATGGCTGTACTAATTGCATGCTATAGAGAAGCAAAATGACCTTTTCAGTAAATTGGTGCAACAAATAATTACCTCTACTAGTTTATACTGAAATAACTAGCTATACTAGTTAATAAAAGGAAATAGTAACTGTTTGAACAGGTTTGCAATGTTTGAGATTTTATTTTGTTGTGGAAGGGGGTGTTTGGTGGGGAACGGTTGTAGGCTGGAACCATTCGTAGTTCTCTCTGCTGAATTACTCTTCTATTTTACATGCAAAGGGATACAGAAGTTTCTAAACGTTTTATTTGGTTGTTGTTGGATTTCTTTGAGAACTGATTGATTTAAATATCTGCAATTCTCTAGGCACTGAGACCTCCACTAATCTGCACCAAAAGCTGCATTATCATGTATTAGGAACTAACCAGTCAGAAGATATCCTGTGTGCTGAATTTCCCGATGAACCAAAATGGATGGGTGGAGCTGAGGTATGATAAACACCCTGAAGCTTGTCATCATTATGTTTGGTTTTTCAGATTCTAACAACTGGTAGTAGGTATAAAGTGGAAAACATTTTGTTAAGAGAATGCTTTTTATTAGTGTTGCAGAGCTGACCATTGAACTAAGAATCATTGATTAAGAATTGCTGAAAATAAGACTGTCTAGTTTGTTTTAAATCAGTCCTCAAGCCTGTAATGACACAATCACATACCCTTTTTCTTCACTGAGGGCATTCTGCCTGATGCACATTCCAGGACAGAGAAGGATCATTTGATAGACAGTGTGTCACTGTTCTTGTTTCTTCTTAGTCAGTGTTGAGCCCTAGCATTCACTTTCTGCACAAAAAGCTTATTCCAGTGATAAGCATGTCTGGATATTCCCTGCCATGTATTTATTTTGTTTATTTTCGTGATGTCTTTCCTGAAAATGAAATATGTCTATTCTACTTACTTGAAGAATGGAGACATAGAGGTTAAAATCTATTAATACTGTGTGTGGAGTTGGTTTTTTTACAACAAGTTTTATCAGCACAAGTATGGTGTGGACTGTGTTATTGGAGATGGAACAAGTGACTGCTGGAATTGATTTCTTCAGCTTATTTTATTGAACTACTACTACTACTATATTGTACAAAGTCCCAGTGAACCAAAATGATGGGTAACCATGCTCTGTTCTTCCCTATGTGAATGATTCAAAAGACCCTAAGTTTTGTAATTAATGTGTGTTTTATTCCTCATGTTAGATTTAAGTGTTTGATTGAGTCCACTGTTCTAAGTGCTGTTGGAGTGTACTGGTGGTTATTCTGTTTATCAGGGAACTGATGTTTTTCCAGTGGATAAAAACCTGTTGTAATTCTTTGTACTTTCCTAGCTACTATGTTTAATCAGTACATTTTGTTTCTATACAGGGTCTCTTTTGGTCTGACACTTCTGATAAATATGAATTGTTTTTACCCTGATTTGGGGTATTCAGTTCCTAGAACTACTTTTCCATGAGAGTACCTCTTTTAAAAATTTGATCATCAGTCTGTGCTCACTTTTCAATACATCAGCCCATGAAAACGTTGGAGGTTTCTTTTCTGTGGGCTGCCAGAAAAGAAAGGTTCTTTCAAAGAATTTGAACAGCGGGATTCAAAATGAGACAGTGAGTGAGAATGTGAAAGGCTCCCCAGCAAAGTGACCACACTGAGCTTTCTCTATACAAATCAGACTTATCTGTAGGTTCTGTGTATAAACAGAACCTTTTCATAGAATCATAGAATCATTAAG
>NW_009195593.1:0-944 GCF_000690835.1 Fulmarus glacialis | reverse complement strand
GTCTGTTTTGCCCATGACAGTAATTGCTGGGTGATCTCTCCCTCTCCTTATCTTGACCCACAAGCCTTTCGTTATATTTTCTCTCCCCTGTCCAGCTGAGGAGGGGAGTGATAGGTTGGCTCAGTGGGCACCTGGCATCCAGCCAGGGTTAACCCACGACAATACGTAGACAAGTAAACATAATAACTATTCATAGAAAGAAAATTATACAAAATTTCCCAGATTATATTAAAAAAATCTAAACTATCACTTGACAATGTATTTGCTGGGAATATTTCACATGGATGTCGTTGGACTAACAAATTAATATTCTCCAACACTGTGGTTTGGTTTTATTCCATTTAGGAACAAATAATTTTTGACAATGAACTGATACGTGATCTTATTATATAATACATATAGTAAACATGTATTAATTTCCAAAATAATGGACTAATGTTAAACTAGGATTGGATTAATGTAAAATTAATGTTTTTCCCTCCGTTTTTTTCTCTAAGACTTTTTGACAAGAAGTTGGATAGTTCAGATTACTGTGGATCTGAACACTTATTTAGATGTTCTTTCATCACCAATGATGATATATTTCCACCCAACATTCTCCCAATGACAACTGTATAAAAAAAATTTATGAGTATCTTTTATGTTCAGCCAACCAAGCACAAGGAGTGTAATCTCATTCCCAAGAACTTCACTGTCTCCAGCTTTGACAATTCACAATGCAACTATTGTACTCATTCAGCATGCTCATGCATGTGTGTAACTATTTAATCCTGAAGTTACTTAGGCAGAATGTAATTGTGCAGCTTTATATTCTTTTATGTTGCAGTAGGATGGCATTTATACTCACTTTTCTCAGTTACCCTAGTATTTTCTCATCATTTCTTAAAAGGGTTGCCACTCCCCGCTCCCGTATATTTTTTTTAATAATCATAGAATCATAGAAT
>NW_009195592.1:67872-82084 GCF_000690835.1 Fulmarus glacialis | reverse complement strand
GGAGCCTTCTCTTCTCCAGGCTGAACGACTCCAACTGTCTCCACCTTTCTTCATAGGAGAGGTGTTCCATCCCCCTCATAATTTTTTGTGGTCCTCCTCTGGACCCGCTCCAACAGGTCCATATCTTTCTTGTGCTGAAGACTCCAGAGCTGGATGCAGTACTCCAGGTGGGGTCTCACTAGAGCAGAGTAGAGGGGCAGAATCACCTCCCTCGACCTGCTGGCCACCCTTCTTTTGATGCAGCCCAGGATATGGTTGGCTTTCTGGGCTGCGAGCACACATTGCTCGCTTTTCATCCACCAGTACCCCCAAGTCCTTGCTCCCAATCCCTTCATCCCCCAGCCTGTATTGATACCAGGGGTTGCCCTGACCCATGTGCAGGACCTTGCACTTGGCCTTGTTGAACCTCATGAGGTTCACATGGGCCCACTTCTCAAGCTTGTCCAGGTCCCTCTGGATGGCATCCCATCCCTCATCCACAGCCTTTCCCTCATCTGCTAAGTGGGTCATCTTGTCATAGAAGGAGATCAGGTCAGTCAAGCAGGACTTGCCTTTCATAAACCCACGCTGACTGGGCCTGGTCACCTGAACACATATTGAGCCATTCTGAAGTCTTCCCCCTTCTTGGCCCAAAAAGACGATGGCAGCAGAAGTGCTTATGCCTTACCCTCCTGCTGTAAATGTTCTTAGGCCCTTATAAGTAACAGCCAAGGGGAGGACTTTTTAATCAACCTCATCTGTGATCTGACTGGGAAGGTCTTCAGCAGGGTTTATTATTTTCTTCATCTTTGGCCTGAGCTGATGAGATGGGTAATTAATTATATTTTATCCATTTGTCAGGATGATTAAAGCAGCTCAGCTGTGTAGCTTGACCTTCAGGTAACTGGAGTACTCCTTTCACTTAATGCTACCTACCATTGCATGAGATTTGTGCAGCCTTTTGTATGTAATATTTTCCTCTATGTTTTTCTGAACATTTGTATTCTTCTAGTAGGTTTTTTTTTGACTGGAAAATACATAGAATCATTCCCATTAGGGTTGGAAGAATTTCTGGGGCCCACAAGAAAATTCACATTGAATATTGTGGGCAGTTCTTGTAGGTTTATCAGCTTCTCTACAGATCTATAACCCTTTTATTGAAACTAATATATAAAACTGTCCTGCCTCTTAGTAATTCATGCTCGCTGTCTTTACCAAAGCTAAAGATATTTCTTTTGCGATCCTACTCCCCGAGGTTTCATTGAAAACTGCACTTTTGCTTATAGAGGATCCCGAGAGAACCGGTTCAAAAGCCTACCAGAGTGGTGGAGGGTAGTGAGGTTTTTGTGACTGCGAGTCCAGACTGATGCTGGAAAGGACATTCCTGCAGTCTTGAATGTCATCCTCTCGCTTGTGCTGAAACAGTAAACCAAACTAAGTATGACTTACAGATTTTCTTTGTCTTTACCATTCCTTGACTTGAAAAGTCTCTCAGTTTCTTTCTCCTTCCAAATTATCTCTTTTGACTTGTCTAACTAGACAACTCCAGCAGATGCTCCTGTTTCCGTCTTGGGAAGGACTTTTGATCTAGGATCCTAAACCGTAGCAAAACAGAACTGGCAGCTTGATGGAGGACAGTAAGCCTGAAGTTTGGCTGCCTTCCCTTTGGTGTTCTCTTGAGAAGCGCCTGCTTTTTATTCCCTAGCGGCTTTTCTTGCAGTACCATTGTATGTTCACTGCATTTCAAAGGAAAATGTTCTAATTTAAAATACAATAGCTCCTGGTGTTAATACTGTAATTGCGTATTCATATTCATAGAACTTCAGAACAGTTTGCTACTTGCCAAAGTAGAGAAATTGTGAGCAAAGATTCTATAAGCCACAAGATTGCCTTAAAATCCTGAGACTCCAGGATGTGTGCATGTGTATTTCTCTTGGGTATTTCTTTAGAGTTTACATTTTCAAGCCTTCCTCTGCCAGCTGAAAGGCAAGTCACTGATGAATAAAAGAAAAGCTGAGAATTTCTTTCATGTTACAGAGGGCTTCAGGAGCCACAGCTTGAGCATGAAATGTCACTGGACTTGTAATGAAATCATAGGAGCTGGCAGTCCTGCCAACTTGCTGTCCTTTGCCTACTCCTTAAAAACCAAAGCCTTTAAAATTGGACTAGTGTTCCTGGAAAAATAAATAATACTGTCCTTTAATATATTGCTCCTGTTCCATGGACTCATGTTTAATTGTTTTGCATTAAACTTATGATTAGCAGCAGAGCAGAGGTGTTTAATAATGATAAATAGCTGAGTATATCTTCGTCTCATTGACCTGAATCTACCTCGTTGTTGTTGTTGTTGTTTAACTGCTTGTTACACATCTGCAATAAAACTGTAGTAAATACTTTGAGGAAACTTTTACATTATTCCTTCCAAAAAGATTTTTCTCCACATTCCAAACTTTTGTAATTTAAAACCAAACATATGCATTGTCCAAGAGGCAGCTGGATTAAAACCTTTTGGATGAGATTTTAATGAATGACACTGTTCTCTCACTGAATCAGTGCAGGGAGTAAATTTTTAATGACTCATTAACAAAGTTAATAGTTTTGAAAATCATTACAGTGCAATTCCATTATTTTGTTTCTTTTTGCAGTGCGACTAATGCTCCATGCATCATAGTAATGTTTTTCTTTTGGCGCTTCCAGCAGAAGTTGTTTTGACTCAGAGCTTCCTCTAGGAAATGTGTTATGAAAATGGCAATTTAGAAATACTCTGAGATGTTCAGGAGATCTTAATGGATTTAGGAGCACTATAGACCTATTTGAGGGCCAGACACCACAGCCCATATGGGTCCGGGTCCCTTGAGAAGCAGATACATACCTAATACGATTTTCAAAAGTATTTTAGTAGCCTAACATCTTGATTTCAGTACGAATTAGAGGTCAAATCTCTGTAGGCACTCTATATGACCCTCTAAGCTGCCTAGTTTAGTTTTCCTTCCTTCACCATTTGAAATGTTTCAGATGGCCCTAGGTCTGCATTCATATGGCTGCTGACCAGCAGCCATTTGCCTGGCATAACAAGAGCTTTATACAATACTACGTATTCCCTTCTGTCTACAGGCAGCACTTTCTGTGAACTATTTTTTATGTGCAGACATATCTTTTATAGGAGCCTTTTTGCTACAGCTGTCGCCATGAAAATCATTCTGTTGCATTCAATTCAGATTGACTACTCCTAGTGGATAAAAAAAAATACCTAAAATTATTTGCTGCAATTTATCTCTTAGTTAAATGTCGGTATAGTCCATTGCCCACTGAGTGAAGAGTATTTATTATAAATGTTAGCTAACAAGCTTCTTCCTTGCTAACTAGAGCATTAAATTCATTGACAAATGTTGTCATGAGTTGGTTTGTGAGCAAGTAAGTGCAGTTCAGAGGTAAAGAGAACTATGGGGTCACAGAAGGGGCCTGGAGAAATTTGAAAGCTTAGCGCTTGTAAGCCTTAAAGAAGACTTTTATCCTGACAAAAACATACAGGACAAAGTTTTGTAAAGTGGTTAACAGAGGAGGTAGTATGGTCCCATAGGTAGGGACTGTAGGTATGTAGGTGTTCAGAGACACCAAAGGAGGCGAGTTTAAAACTAAGACAATGATTCCCATTGATTTGAGAGCAATTTAGGGTACTAAATTAGATAAATGCAGCCGGTCTTATTTTTTTATGAAGATGTCTCCTGTATGGGGTCATGGCTGGACTACTCAAGAAGTCTGTTGGTATCGGGAGCAGGTATTTACTATTTTGCATACACCACCAGTATTTAAGCCTGCACTCAGGACACCTTGCAGCTTGGGCTTAAATGTAAAATAACTATAAGCAACTGGCTTCCCTTCTTGCCTATCTATCCCCACCAAGCACTGTGCAATTTTGTCTCATTAGATTACAAGATCTTTGGGGTCAAGGAACCTGCTAGCCCGCAGCACATACCTCTGCTGAGGCCTTGAGGTACTGCTATGGTGGCATTATATTTCTGAAAGATGCTAAATTGTAATTTCTTAGCAAAGCACCTTTTCTCTGTTTTACACATTTCCTGCTGTTCCTAACAGTCTTACTGCAGTGTTTCTCCTTGACCTGCATCATCGTCTTCATATGCATCTGTGTCATGATGGGGACTGTCATCCAGGAGATCTTCATGGATGAGATTTCCTTTGTCTGCAGGAGAAAGACCCTGCAATATTCTCAGTCTTGCTGTTCTGCAGGAACTAAAGCCTGCTGTCAATAACAGTGAATTGGGTTACTAGCAGAAATGAATTTGAAGTGCTTTCGTGGACAGGGCTACAGGGAATCAAGGTTTTATGAAATGTGTAAATAGGAATTTGTGAGAAACACTGCATCCACTTGCTTTTACCTACTGATAATAATAATGTGTTTCTTTGGCTGCAGGCATATTATCTATCTTGTCAGTTATACACGATACTCTATTAACCACTGTATTTAGGGTTGCCATTCTTTCAGTACTTTTGTTCTCCTTTCAACAGATATATGGGGGCAGAGTATCTTCTCAGTGTGTATATGTGTGTAAAGTTCTTTTGCGCTAATGGAAGATACACGTGGCTGCATTCATGGCAAAAAGGAGCCAGCACCTGATGCTCTTTTATCTTTCTCCCTGCAAGAACAGGAGACCCCATTTATCTAACAAGGTGACTCCACTTAGAATATTTGCTTATGAACTGGGGGGAGGGAGTCTTGCAGTTTATTGCTGAGCAGGGCTCGGGGAGCCTGGTCTCAAGCCTGAGCTGGGCTGCAGACTTGGCTGGTCTCTGGGTATAATTTGTGCTTGCCCCGTCCTGTCGCTGTGCTGCCTCTCGGCCCCAGGAGCCTCAGTGCGGTGGGTAGCTGCATAGGCAGTGTTGCCTTTGGCAGCCTTGCCTTTGGCAGCACCTTCTGCTGTTCTTTGTGCTTCGAAGCAGGCCCTTCGGGGGGGTGGAGGATGTACAAAAACACAGAGCAGTTGTTTAGAAGGCAGCTTTCAGTGCATCAGGCTTGCAGCAGAGAATTTAGGTGTGGACTGCATAAAGAGTACACAGTTTTCTCCATACCTTCCTGCGCAGGGTCTGAGCAGAGCCCACCGTGGTTCCTACCTACCTCCCCAAGAAGCACTTGCAGATCCCACAATTTCAGTCATAACCAGGAAGGTACCTATGTGTCACTTATGCAGTCTCACCCCTGCTGCTGGTCCTCCCCAGGTTTGATTCCTTTTGAGAGGGGCACCGGTTTCCTCATCAGTCTGTTGGTGGCAATACCTGAAACTCAGAGCTGGCCCTGCCTGTGCCAGGAGCTGAGTGGTGCTTAGCACAACTGAATGGGTCTTCAGGTAGTTTGGTTTCAAAGGAACAAATTTATTTATTACACTGGAAGTGTCCCCTGATATTAAGGACTATAAAGAGATCCATGGAAAAAGGTTAACCATCTTGAAGGGTTAGACATTGCTGGAGAACGTGGACAGAGAAGAAAGGGAACCCATATTTTTGGGCACCAGCCTGTGACCATCGGGCCTGGCTGCTTCTGCAGGTGCGTTGTAGTTTCTTAACAGGTTATTGCTGTATTATTGTAGTTGCTGATACAGGTTATGCTCAACCTGTGCAAACAGTCATAAAATTTGGACTTACGTGCGTGCATGTTTAGGTCAATACAGAGTGAGAGTAAGCAGTGTTTGGAAGGGAGGCTACTTAGTATGTGCTGCCTGCTACTGGACATTTAATTCAAGGGAAATTCAGTGTGCTTTGTCCTCATAAGAAATCAATGAACTACGCTGTATACTCAAAATTCTGTGTAGAGCTCTTAGAAATGGCAGTGCCTGAAAAATAAAATGGACTGATAGTATTGGCACATTCAGCATTGCAGTATTTTTAAGAGTACTTATTGCTAATACACAGATTCTAATTGGTAATTCCCACTTTTAATTATCTGACATTTAGTTACAGCAAACGGTCCTCTTGTTCTTTAAATGTAAATAAATTTGTGTGAGCATGTGTTTAATGGCCTCTTTCATATTTTCCTTTTCACCAACAGTGGAGTTTATTCTACTCGAGATAAGTACCTCCATATTTTGTGGCTGTTTACTTATCTAGCCTTCTGCTGAAAGTATTACAGTAGACATACGTGGATTGGCACCATTTTGGTACTTGAGTGATTAATGTGAAAGCTAATTCAAACCCATTAGTTTTTGTATTGAATTTTATCTTTGTTTAGGAAAAAAAAATGCATGAAGTGCAGATGCTAACTATAGATTAAGCAAACTTGATTTATTTTGAAATGTAATAAGCCTTGGAGAGGGGATTGCCTCCAAAGGTGATGCCCTCACTCATAAGTGCTCAATGTGTCAAATATCTTTATTTTAAACCCACTTTTACTTATTAGTTTGAGGTGTTTGTCCAAATAACAATGCACTCCAGAAACACTGATTTGTGTTTTGTTTAAAAAAAAAAAAAACACAAACACCACCACCACTACTCAAAATGCATCTTTCTGAAACGTTGTGGTGGTGCATTACCCCCCTGTCCCAGGCCGCTTGTTGATCTCAGAAATTTCCATGAGACCTTGGCCGTGGTGTACTGAGTCTGGCGGCTGAGCGCTCCTTGACCGTATCTCGAGGTGAATATTTCTTCACCGAACTCGAGGGGAATTTTTAGCAGGTACCTTTTGTACATATATATATAGGTTTTTTTCTTTTTCTGTCTGTGTGAGAACTAATAGTAAGCATAATCTGTAATTAAGTCGTGATTGTAGTAGACTCTACTAACACTTCGTAAATATTAAATTAGTTAATGGTTAAGTGCTGCTAAAGTTTGTTAATATTAGTTAATGATTAAGTGCTGCTAAAACTGTGAATGAACCCTAGACTGCTGCTAAACACATACAATCCCTAAGATATAAGCCCTTAAACATAACATGATTTTTCTTTGTATGTTTCATCTGTGTAGTAAGTAATAGAGTGGACCTTGCCGTCGAACTCTGTTAAGTCGCACTTTTATAGGTCTCTATTAAAATCACTTTCTGCTAATACCTTTGATGGTGATTCTTTAAGCGGCCTCTGAACCACTCATTCATGACAAATGTGCATTGATTGTTACTCCTGCACATCCCCAGCAGCTGAGGGGATTTGATACTCAAATATATTTGATATTCAAATTTCAGTATAAGATTTTGTATAAGTCACTTCTGCGTGAAGATGTTTCATCCCCAGCAGTTTTTGTTAACAACTTTCATCTAACAAAAGCTGAAGGCTGTCCTTTAATGCTTTTTTCACTGATTTAAGTTACATATGTGATTTTATGTCTGTATATAGCCTAGTTAAAGGCTTCGGTTTGGGTCCCATGGGGCCTTCAGTTTTACCAGCTGCAATTTCTACTGAAAGCAGCAAAATTTGCAGCCAGTTCATGAGGAACAAACTTCAATCCTGGGTGTGTAACTGATCTGTGAATGTCACGATGGCCAGCTAAGAGCATCACACATTGGAAAACTTTTGGGAGGGAGTGATTCTGGGTGATACAAACTATAATACAGACACACAGTCAGTATTTGCAGTACGTCATCTGAACTTGCAGAGTAATAAAGCAGGGAGATGGTACGATGAATTACCATAGGCAGGGAAAGGTGGTCAGTAGTGTGATATTAATGAGGTTCATTGTGTGGATGTCCATTTGCGGCCACAGTGCTACTGACAGAGAAGAAGTAATAACTGTGATGTCTTTAATGAAGGTTAGATCTCATGTGCTGTCTATTTAAACCCTAGTTTTGTACCCCAAATCAGTTCTTGGTAGCTACAAAGTTATCCAACAGCCCAAAGAGAAAGAGGTGACTCTAGTCCTTGATTAGATGGGAAATTGAACTTACAGAGCTACTTGCTTTGAGTGATGTTTTTGGCAAACCAATGCCATGATTTGGAATAGCACAATGTATTCCGGCTTCTACCCTTAAATATTACTTTTTTCCTTTTTTCCTTCCATATTGTGTCTACAAAATACTGTGAAACTTCACTCTTTGGGGATTAATGTGGCCTGATTCTTGAAAGTGTTCATCTCCTAGCAGCAGCCAGGGAGATGGGAGAAGCATGCCACATAACTGCAGACGTATCATTAGCACTGTCAAGCACAGTTCCCCACGGACAGGCCTCTTTAAAAGCCCTGCTTTCCAGGAATCCCAATGGAGATCAACTTGTGTGTCCCAAACGTCTTTGCAAATCAGACTGCATATGTTGTCAGTGAGGTATCCTGGTGCAAATTTGAAATATTATAGTCATGCGTATTAGGTTTCTGCAGAGTTTACACATTCTGACCTCCTGTGGACTTTGCCATTCAAAGAATGCACTGACTACAGAAATATTTCAGTGTGTCCTACATTCTGTCTGTCATGTGGCATCTCATATCTTAGTAACCAATGAGATAATTCTTCAATTGAATAGAAAATAATTTTGCAAAATGAGAGCTAGTGAGAAAGAAAACTTAACACAGGGAGATAGAAGACAGCATGATAGAATTAATAGATTAATCTGTTTTCATCAATTACTCTTTGAAGTATATGTCAAGTTCTTTTCTTTTGATTTGTATCGGATGGATCAGCATTACTTCCAGGAATAAAGTCATCGTCTTTTTGTTCCTTTTGCTTTCTTTCCTTTCCTAGGACATATAATCGGTATCTATAAATTTCTTCATTTTTATTCTTCCAGTGTAAAATCTGTTTTAAAAATACTACTACCTAAGGCTTAATAGGCAAAACTTTTTTTTTGCAATGAGCGCTTGAAGGCGTGTTGGTCTTCATTCCTGTTCAGCACTTGCAGTGAAAACTTCATCTGATAAGAAAGGAAAGAGGGATCAGTGACTAAGGCATACCTTTATCTTACACCTCTACACAGGAGCCTCTTTATTCCTGGGAAGGAAATGCTGCAGGTTTGTTAACCACACGGATACAGTATCCTGAAAATATTACAGATTTTGTCTCTGTCAAGGACTCCTGTGCAAGTGTAGGGGGAAGCCTTTTCCTGTTGTGTCTGGGTAGAAGTGGTCTCATTCTCCCAGACTTTCACTTTCTTTTCCTGACGATCTATAAATCTTACATAGCTGGGACCACCTTTCTGCCTCTTTTAATGTGATATTAGCTAATGCTTGGAGATTTGCAAGTGGTTACCAATGGATGGAGAAACTGTTGATAGGCTTGACTCTGTACTGCAGGTGCAGCAAGACTGACTCTCCTTTCCCTCTGATCTTTCCAGTGTGCCAGTGAAGGAGGAATGGTCACTGGGTTAAAATGTATGCGGAAAATAATGGAGGTGAACACAGAATGTGCATGATGATGTGGGCCTATTATTTATGCCTAGATTCAAGATTTCAAAACCAAGTAAGATGGTTCTTTGCTGACCTTCAGTATCATAGATCAGAGCTCATAAATCCTCCATGGAGCCTGTAGTTTTGGCAGAGATGCTGCCTCCTAAAAGGAGACACTGGATCCTCAATTAAATGCTTCAAATGGCAAAGAATCCGAGGTTACCACTTAATTAGGTTGTGATTGTTAATTATATTCTCTGCTAAATAGTAGCATGCAGTTCTCTCCAGCATACATTCAGCTCACCTTTCAGCCAAGTAATGCTGCTGTAGTGTTGCTGGCTACATGGAGAAGACCCCAGCAATCAGCTATTTTCTCTATTGGAACGTGATTAGGGACAGCAGGGTAACCTGTTTCACCAAGCCTAAGATGCATTTTGCTCTTTCCACCATTCAGTAGTGGTTGCTGTCTACCTCAGTATATCAGTATGGGATCTGGGGCAGGGGGACAATGTTTTGTGTGGGCATACCCCTCCGTTTATATTGCTTCAAGGAGGGAACTTGAGCAGCTGTTGGCAGAGGTGGGATCTTTCAGTGCTGTGAAGCCTGGGCTGTGACTGAAGGATGGGAGATCCTTTGTGGTGAGAAAGGGAGATGCTTGAAAAAGTGACGACCAGTGGGCTGGAAATCACTGGCATTAAACCCTGTGATAAAATAGATCTTGTAATGCTGCAGCAGATTGTATGTCCTAGGAAAGCATTTTAATAAGTGTGCATTTAAATTAGTCTTTTCAATCTGACCTTACTAGAGAAATGTCATATGGATGCAGTTAGAGTTGAAAAAATGGCTGGTCCAGAAGATTGATGCTATTTGTTCCAGGCGTTTAGTGGCATCAGTGTAACTGGATTTTGAAGGTTCTAGATTAGACATTTAGGTGCAGAATTGTTCTGTGAAAAACTTCCCAGAGAGAAAAAGAAAAGAAAAAGAGCAGGAGGAGCTGCAACAAGGGTTGGTGGTTGTGAGGAGCCTTGAGTAGGCAGAGCTGTCAGTTTGACTGTATTCAGTAAATAACAAAGTGTGTTCCTTTTTGGACCATTCTTTCTCCACCTTTAGTACAGACTGCAGGGGTAATATACCCAGGCACAGGCTTGTGATCATCTTCTGGTACCTACTGGCACACAAGTGAAGATGGCATCACCTGTTTCCTGCAGTATCAGTTCCTTATTAACAGATCACAGTGTTACTGAACAGAAAACACATTTCTGAAGGATGTTTTCTTATTTATTGAACTAATTTCTTTTCTCTCTCTTCTTTTTTTTTTCCTTTAGCTGATTGTCAAGCCACATTCTCCTGTGCAGGAAAAGGAAAGCAGCTGTCAGACTCACGCAACCAGTTCTGTCTTGTGATGAAAAAGCACATGCTTTGCATACCGGCGACACCGTGAAGGACTAAAAGGCCTGGTCTTTGACTGGACTGAGTCCATGGCTACATAGCAGGCAGAACTGCAATGGCAGGTCATCCACAGCATTTACAGCACACCTGTGGATAGTCAAATGCCTTCTTATAAACACTATCGAGTAGATATGGAAATATTTTTTTGAATGAACATCTGGATTGGTAGAGGACATGTTACTAAATAGTCGTAAGTATTGACGTCTCTGCGTGAAAGAAGTGGAAATGTTTACAGATCTTTAAAATACAGCACATTTTGGCATGAATTGAATTACCTGCATCTTCAATGTCCACTTGCTCCTTACTGTTTTTCTTTAAAATGGGAGATCTACTCCTCAAAGTGCTGCAGCAGTCTGTGAAGAGACAGACTGCATTGTGAGGGGTGTAAGCTAAGGAAAAAGAAACAAAGATGCTATGATCAGTATTACAGGGCAGATCGGCAGCAAAGCCAAGTATAGAGCCAAGGTTTCTCTTCAGTATATCAAAAAGCAGCTCCCAACAGCACCTTGTAAAGTGTTTTTTTGTTGTTTCCTATTTAAAATGTGATAGTCACACAGTCTGTCAGTAGCAATGTCCAGTAGTTTCATCATCCACATGGACAGGCAGCAGCAAATATCTGATGCGAAATGCTACAGATCAATGATTATAATAGTGAAAACTTTTCTCAAAATTTTTCAGAAACAAGAAAATGAGCAGAGGGATATCAGGCTTGCTAACCAAGAGAGACAATATTTGTATTGATTAATATTTGTAATAAAGTTCCAGTAGTTATAATGGTGGGTAACACTGGATAAGAAGAGGCACTTTCAACATCCCGAACACCTTTTTCTACCTTTCTATATGGCTATATTTACTGAAATAACTGTGTGTCTCCAAAATATTTGAGTCACTTATCCCTCCAATGGTTGTGTAGGACAGGAAACCGTGTTACTTGCTGTCTGGCACACGGGAGAGACACTCCAGTAACAAATCCATGCAAGAACATCAGCAGGAGAAAAGCTTCCTGGCTACCATTTATGTGTTTTGGGCATGACATTCTGCGTGCAGGAGTGGAAAGAGGAGTCTTACAGGAGATGTTTAATTATCTTGTGCCACATAGCACCCTTGCGACATATTTGCCTCCCTGTATGTATTCCTGCCTTTGGTAGGAATCATACAATTACAGAATGGTTTGGGTTGGAAGGGACCTTCGAAGTCCAACCCCCCTGCCATGGGCAGGGACATCTTTCACTAGATCAGGTTGCTCAAAACCCTGTCCAGCTTGTCTTTGAACACTTCTGATGATGGGGCATCCACAATTTCTCTGGGCAACCTGTTCCAGTGTCTCTCCACCCTCATGGTAAAAAATGTCTTCTTTACATCCAATCTAAGTGGATTAGAAGATTTCAGACCTGCAATTTTTGAATCTATTTGCGTTGCAAACTTGAACACATTTAATTAAAATAAGAACAAAACCATATTAGTATTTCCAGTTACTTGAGTGTTATTTCTTTCAAACCCTTTTGGATTAATTTTATTTGTGCAGCTGTAATTTCCATGAGATGCTGTTGAATAGTGGTTGTCTGGACTGTTGCGCCTAACTAGGTAGCTGCTGCAGGAATGTGGTCGATGTGAGCTGGAGCACAGATGATTGTCTGGCTCAGTGAAAAAAACTCGAGTTGTATGCTTGCCGTGGCCAGCTCATTGCCCTGTTTAATTAGCACAAGGGCAGATACCTATACAATTATCTCTCCTATCCAATGTCTCAAGAGCCCAATATAAACTCATTTCAGACATTTACATGATTAAAATAATGAGAAGTAGTATGCATAGCTTGCTATGTCCCTAGGGGCTGACCACTTGGCTAGCAACCTACCACTTTACACATGTCCACTCCAGGGAAAAATATGTAAGACCAACCCCTGACGAAGACACTGATAAACACACTGTAGCTGAACCACATTTGGGCAGCGGATTTACACACATACACAAGCACTTTCCTAAGTGAGTTAGAGCCTTAATGGATAAATCTGATCACTAACTGAGAGAAGCTATGCAGGTGGTTACTTGTAGCAAAATGGAGGGGATGGCACCATTGATGTAGGATCCTTTTGGGGAGAGGAAATCAAGTTGAAGAGCGTGCATGTATTGCATAGTGGAATAAAAAAGGGAAAACAAGAAATGAGAGAGCATGAATATGTGCATGTCTGCATGTGTATATGTGTACACTGACCTCTAACTCTAGAACTACTGCACTCTTTGTGGTCAGGATTCGGATATTCAGGGGATCTAAGAAACATCGTCCATGTCCCAGCTGTGAGTCAGCCTGTGTTCATTGCACCCCAGCAGAACACTTGACCTACCAACTTTTAAACTGAGTTGGCTTTTTCCCTCATCCCTCTAATTACAGCTGTTCCACTTTGAATGCACCATTAAATATTCCTTGGAACAGAGAGAGCCTGTTGCTCTCTGGCACATCAGGTCACTCTTAATTCATGCCATAAGAACAGTTGGGGAGAGTTTGCCTGAGAAGGGACTGCAAGCCCATGTGAATTCTCTAGCTACTTTATTGTGTGACTGTTTTGTTTGCTGTCTTGTGTCGCATCAAAATTTGAAGTTTTCATTGGGGTCAGTTTGTGCTCAGGATTTTCCTCAGTGTAAAAGAAGCAGAAGTTACTGCAAAGTTGTATCACTTCTGGTTAACATTTTCTTGGAGGGGCAGTAGCTTAGATGTGAATTACTTGGAAGAAGCAAGATTGTGACAGTGTGCTCAAGGGTTGACAATCAGACTGGAGTGAATGAGTGCACATACGCATTTGCTGTGTGAAACACTGTAGGTCTAAAGTATATGCATGTAAGTTTGTACAAGATACACAGCAGGCTTGCCTGGATAAGGAATTGCTGAGATTTTGTACAGGGAGCTCTTATGTGCACCGATAGCTGGCTCTGGAGGTGTACCGTGATCTCCTAGCTCACCCTCTGCAAGAAATTCCACATACTGCTTTGTCTTGCATTGGAGCTGTGATACCACTGAGGCTATAAATGCAAACATAAATGAAAAAGCAGCTCTGTGCTGTCACTTGCTCATCTGTTTGCTGCAATGGCTGGTGTCAGGTCAGCGTGAGGGTAATCCTTTCCTCTTTCCACTATGTATGTCCAAAGGCAGTCCTCGTCAGTGGCCACATGGTAGCCCTTCTTTTGTGGAAAACGAGTTCATTTTTGTCAGTCCCACTACATGGGCTCTGAAGGTAGCATTACCTGACAGTTTCTTACGGGATCTGTGGGGAGGTGTCATGGTTTCAGCTGGGATAGAGCTAATTTTCTTCCTAGTAGTTGGTATAGTGCTGTGTTTTGGATTTAGCATGAGAATAATGTTGATAACACACTGATGTTTTAGTTGTTGCTAAGTAGTGTTTACATAGTCAAGGACTTTTCAGCTTCCCATGCTCTGCCAGGTGCACAAGAGGCTGGGAGGGAGCATAGCCAGGACAGC
>NW_009195592.1:64943-67802 GCF_000690835.1 Fulmarus glacialis | reverse complement strand
CGATCACTACTTGGTTATCAGTCAGCGCAGGTGGTGAGCAATTGCATTGTGCATCGCTTATTTTGTATATTCTATCATTATTATTATCATCATTATCATTATCATCATTATCATTATCATTATCATTATTATTTTCCCTTCCTTTTCTGTTCTATTAAACTGTCTTTATCTCAATCCACAAATTTTGGGTTTTTTTTCCCGATCCTCTCCCCCATCCCACTGGGAGCAGGGGGGGAGGGGGATGGTGAGCAAGCGGCTGTGTGGTGCTTGATTGCCTGCTGGGTTAAACCACAGCAGGATGCCATGAAGGAATGCATTCAAATAGAAAAAATAAAGACCAAATTATCAAAGGCAGCCAATGGCTTTTTTTCTTTATTTTTATTTCATAATGTAACACTTAACTGCAAATATAGTACAGGCTGTGCCAGCTAGGTTTGGGTCTGGAGTATGGGCAGGCTCATTTATATGTCCGTGTGTATGTGCCTTTTAAGGAGACAGGTCAGCTGCATCTCAGGTAGACTTGGTTTGGTTCCAGCTCATGTTCCAGCAATCTTCAAAACAGACTTAAATGCAGTTCTAGGACAAGAAAAATGGGGGACTTGAACAGTTTTCATGTCAAATCTGATCTGACTTTTTGGTGCCTGTTTGATGTATGTCATCATTGGTATCATTTTATGTGTGGGCTGATCAGAGAAGTGATACATCCCTTACTGTCCTTCATGAAGCACTATTTCAGGTGCACAAGACGTGTCAGCTGCTGGGAGGGAAGGTGGGTCTCTGCAGCAGATGGGAATCAAGCTGTCGTTCTGATTTCCCCATCCTGTGGCATCAGCCCAAAGAGAGAAGGGAGCTGCTGCAGGGAAAGACTACAGAGCCATGTGGCTGCTGAATTAAGAAGATCTGGAGGAGGTATCAACTGGGACAGAGTGACTCTGCATTAGACCCACACACACTTTTTGAGGGGGTTGAGTAATTCTTTGTGTGTGACTCTGAGGCCACTATATAACCTTGATCACAGTTTTCAACTGTGATGTAGTGTATTTGCACTGGATCCTGAGGAAACTATTTTAGGGCTATATTATAAGAAGTATAGTTTGGAAATCCATATAAATTGGCTGCAGTTCAAGTATTGTACCAGAACATAGGTGCTCACAAGACACTTATGCAAAACAAAAAGATAAAAATATGGAACCTTTTTAGAAATACATGTTTCTGATCGAGAAGAGGATGAAATATACATTTAACAGCGTTTTCTTCCTCAATTTGCAAAGGCTGATGAGATCATTTCAGTGTGAATGGCTTTCAAACAGGCAACAAAATGAAAACAAAAGTCAGGTTTACAAGAGATTTATGATTTCAGAAGTAATTACAAGGAGTGGTACTAAGACAGAGCACCTAAAACAATGCAACTGAATTATCTCAACGGATATATATAACAAATCCTGTCAAGAGTAATTAAGGTCACCAAACATCTCATATTGAAAAATCTCACACAGGGTAAAAAAGAGGAAGGTTCTTTATTCATTAATCCAATTTTAAACCTGAAAGGTCTTATAAAAATAAACCCAACAGGAGAGGACGACAGAAAGAATAGGAATGAGTTACCCATAAGGCACAAAAGCTGCAACACGGAGTTTGAAGTCTTTGGTTTGGGGTTACTTTCATGACTGTCAGAACAAACCTTTTCTATTCTTAACATAGCAGCAAACTCCTTACAAGAACTGAAAATTCAGATATTATTAGTGTCTTTAAAAAGACACCACCTTTGTGGGTGAAAATTCAGTGTAAAAAGAACCTGAAAAAGTGATCAGTATTGGTAATCATGTTTGTCTGCTGTCTTGACTGCCCTTTGCTCTCCTGGAGTTGGTCCATGGTAGTGCCGTGAGCTATAGCATCCCCCCTCTCTTATCTCTTCTCCATAAAACATGCCTGGAGATGTGGAAGCTCCTTTCTGCCATTCAGGTCAGGGCTGCATGTTGGCTAAGAGCTTGAGTCTCGGAAGGGGCAGCTACCAGGATTGCTGAGTCAAGTTCCCAGCATCATGAGATTCAGAGTCATCTTGGGCAAGCATGTGGCAAATCCCCTCTGTGCCTTGTGGGTTTTTTTTTTCTCTCCTGTAAATCGAAAGTCATGCTATTTGCCATCTTCTGCGTGTAGGGCGTATACTCAAGTAGTGCACCATGTAGGTGCCAAATATCTTCACTTAGTTGCTTGGCTATAAATATTAATAGGCCAGAATACTTGACTCGGTGACCTAATATGGGCATTAACTCAACAGGTTCACTACTGATAGCATTAAAATGTGCACTCCTTTAAAAGCTTGACCTTTTAATTACACACCATTTTCCAAGTTAAATAATAACCTTTTGATGGGTATAAGAGGCTTGGGATGATCTAGGTTTTAAAATTCCAAGTGGTGTCTTCAGTGGCAGCTTTTCTTTTCGTTCAACTTAGCAGATCCTTACCTGCCCTAACTGACAAAGAAATCCTTTTGCCAAATGAGAGGACACTCTCACTTTGTGTGTCAAAGTGGCCAGAAGCTCTGCTGGAAAAAGCAGCCTGAGAACATCAGTGAGATACTTGGATTTATCAGTGGAGTGTCACTGGATAGCTGTAAAAAGCCTCACCTGAGTTGACAAGTTGGAAAAGGAAGTAGAAGGCTGTAAAAGAGCGTTATGGTAGGCTGTGTTGTGCTTGATAATGTTACATTTTAAATTTGGGAAGGTCACAATCTGATACGGACTTTTAGTGATATTTACTAGGATTGCTGCTACTAAATCCCCATCAACACATCTGAGTTGCATCTGGTCCCATCAAACATGCTGTAGCTCTCAAAATTCAACTAAACAGAGAAGTCTC